>NC_068359.1:34886997-35009497 GCF_020536995.1 Dreissena polymorpha
CTATACACCGTTATGCCAACCGATCACCTTAGTTGTATAAAACAGATGGAATTAAGGAAGGGTGACAGGCTGTCAACATAATATATGATTTAGCTAAAAGTAAATGCTGCTTTTTGACGATGCTGCGAAGCAGCTCGTCTAAGTTATCATACCATGAACAAATTCTTCACAATGACCACCTATGTAAAAGACCGAGCCAGTCCGATTGAGATAGCTCGATTTTTCTAATCGGCATACCTCGCTGATTATCATTGATAAAGGTAAATATTAATAGAACAGCATATTCTGGGGAAACAAATTCAAAAAGTGTATCAAAACGTTGATTTTAAATTAGTAATTTTACATCCATTTTATCTTTATGGACCAATGAAACAACTTAATATTTGCTCTATTGTGTTTGATATTTGTTCTCGATTTTGTAAATAAATTGCGAATGAGAAACATGTAAAATTAACCTTTTACGCGATCACAAATCTAAAGAATACGAACAATTTCGAACCTGCAAATTGTAAACGCTGCACTGCTTTGATGTATATATATAAACATGTATGCTTCTTCACCTCTGCGACACCGGTTCGATTCCCGCTTCCGGCGCAATGTTTGTTTGTTTGTTTGTTTTGTGGTCACAATACCTTAAAGGTGGGGTTTTCTCCGGAAAATCCTATCCCCCCGCAGCACAAGACCATATCTAAAATTAAAAAGTATTTCCGTAAAAAATAAATAGCTGGAAATTGCAGCTATCATGTTAAATTCGTTCCAACTGGCGTCAGTCTAAGCTTATTAGGTAGGAGTGCTGGACACACTCCGGGTCCCAACATTATTCAGACTTAGGCGCGGAGGTAACTCATAACCTTGGAAATACACAAATACACACACTGGGTGCAGCCTAGGCGCCTATAGACTTAAAAAAGGAAACCAACTCACGTGCGGGCACAATCATTTTAAATGTACATATTTAATACGATATTCTAACAGAAATTACACAACCACCTAAGTGTACATAACATGTTTGATAATTCGTTCGTTTGTTAGATTTCGGCATATATAAGGTCATATCGCTTTGGTTAGTTAACTTTTCCATATGTTAACTAACACGGCGAACTCGGGTAGTCAAGTGCTCTTACGATTGAGCTCACCTGGGCCGGCCATGTGCTCATACCTACTTTCGAGAATCATCATGAAAGTATTGCCATACTTAATGAACAAACATGCCCATGCGTATTGAAATTAAATTAACAAATATTCAACCGAAAAAAGCATATATCCATGCCCATGGGCATGTGAAATTACGTCCGTACATATTACATTATTAAATTAAGAACGTAACAACGAAATAAAGGTAGGGTATGATGTACAAGTGTTATTAACGATCATGTCATGTTTTGTATATATCTGCTGAAACGTAATTTCAATAACCCACAAACATTTTATTGTAATAGAAAGTTTTTACGAAAAGTAGTACAGAAAAACACACGCCGATTATCTTTTTAAAGATATTTCTTGTTAGATTTGATCGAGAATGTAACCCGCCTCCCAGTTTCGTACCCAAATTTGTTTCGTACCCAAATTTATTTTCGTATCCAAAATGTTCGTACCCACATACACAATTGTGGTGATATAGATATACTTAAATTGATGCTTTTATATCCATCCTCTTCAAAAGCATCGTCATCGTTCTTTTGAACTGGTGACCTAGGTTTTTACTCTGAATAAGTGTTATATGTATCTGAGATTTCGTGAAGACAAACGTTGTCATAAGATTTCTATACATCATGTAGATTCAATTATTATTCATTTATCTTCAATATATGAATATATTCAATATATATTCAATTAATTTATTTGCTGGATTTTAAGTCACATCGACACAGTGTAGGTCATATAGCGACTTTATTGGAACAAAAAATAAATGTTGATAATGTTCTACTGTTAGGGCGGACATATACGAGATTGTTTTGATTACTTGGAAAACATTAACGCAAATTAATTAGCTGCTGTGAAAGTGACAACCACAACATGTATTTCGTGTGTAAGGAAAAAGTTCAAAACTGGCATGAAAAGCACGAGCGAATTGTCATATAAAAACTTTGTAGCGCAGAGAACATTCAGATGTTTACTTTGACACTAAAAAATGTAGCGCGTGGTAATTAAATGTTGTCGTCCATATCGCGAACGCAGTTGATTTCTTAAAACGAAAGAACATAAATGCGCTGTATCGGTTAAGTGTAGATAGTTCAGTATTGAACCGATATTTCGTCGCTATATACACCTTCCACGAGGACTGCGTGTTACTCGGGTGCTAATGCCACGGTGAAAACACTTTGCCATGTTGTTTGCGAATGCAGAATCTGGATGCAAAGTGGTTAAATGCAGTAACGGACTACATTCTTCGGTAAACGTATATTATGTTACCTATGGGGCGAATTGCAGAAGGCAATCGCCCAAAAATGCACATCCATGTTCTGTTTGTCCGTCCGTTACTATTAATTTAGTCTACAAAACATCATTTGGTTAAAACGTTTGAATCGAATGCTGTCCACTATTACATAAACACGATTTACAAAATTGAATGACTTGCCCGAGTGATTTATCTTATTCTTATGTTTTTATATTCATGACAAACAAGGAATCCAAAACAAGTTTTTAATTTGTTTTAATTTGTTCGATTGTTTAAAAAAATAAGAATTTATACCAACAATCCAGATAATCTTTCTTTAAATCTAAAACTGGTTGTTTCGTCATATAAATTACGTCACACGAGATACGTCATATGCGTAATCAGTTGTAAAAGTACGAAACGCTAGTTATGTAATAAATAATATTGAAGGAAAAAATGATTATATGTAATAGAAACAATATAAACGTGCGACAGAGCTGGTCCGGGCGTTTATCATCGGTTGCAGCCGTATAACGACACTCTGGTCGTAGGCCCTCGGGTCGATATATCGGAAGCAGGTCGATTATAGACGTCCAGCAAAGCTCTGCCGTTTGTAATTGTCTAAATAATACGCTCTTAATTGTTAAGGCCTAGTAATGAACTATTCATGTATTATTACACGGAGTTATTTTGTTTTGCAGGATGGTTGACGGGATAGCCTACCCTGGCACGGTCAAGGAGAAAGAACAGGCTCTACAGACATACGAAAAAGCGAAGCGGAAAGGACACTCCGCAGCACATATGTTCCACGACAAGTAAGTCTTAGCTTCAACAGAATCTTCGATTATGTTTATAATCTTACTCAAGTATAATAGTCATGGTGGGTCATTAAAAAGGGTTTTAAACGAACAAAGTATGCGTTCTCCGATTGTTGGTATAGAATCCGTTTTGAGTGTTCACCGTGATGTTTTGATTGCACCATATATAGCAAAATGAAACACGAAAGCATAATTATTGTCAAGTAAATATTATAAAAGGTCACATGTTTACTAAATTAATTAAAATGAGTAATAGAGCTCAGTGGTGAGTGTACAATTTATAGCTGTCAATAAGCAACCATTAAAGAAAACGGATACTAATGTGACGGAATTTCACATGTCATTTGTCTAAACCATCGTGCAAGAATGTGCATGTATGTTACTGTTACATATAACACATGCAAATACACGTAATACATAGTCGTGTTCACTGTAATATGAAAATAGTCTAAGATTCTTTCCAATGGAAGCACGTACATTTTAATCCTTCAAATACTGCATTGACGCCGCATTTTCCAGAGTTGATTTACTATCATCATGTTTACTATTTGCAACCTTATTGCATGCGTATGGCTCCTTATAAGACTAAAAATTCATGTTTTTATTTTACAAATATTCAAAAACCAAACAAACGGTCATTATCCAGGCCACGAGATTCGAACCGTTTCCGCGTAAGTATCAACATCGCCGCGCAGTCGGAGGTGACGTTCATCTTGACGTACAACGAGGTGCTCCAGCGGAAACGAGGCCACTACGACCACGTGGTCTACATCGACCCGAAGCAGATTGTGGACCAACTGCTCGTGGAGGTGTACATTTCCGAGTCGAGGGAGATAACCGCTCTGAGAATACCTCCCGTCAGAAACGACATATGGGCAAACGCGTTTTCTTTGCCGAGTGAGTGTTTAATATGACTAATGCTTCTTTAGATCTTATACTAACCAAATAATATAGTTTTTCCCGGTCGCAAAGCCGACGGGTTCTTTTAGGAATGCTTAACGTCCGTCTATCTAACCGCAAATCTGTTTGTCCGTCTGTCTGTTCGTAAGACTCTACGTTCCATAACTCTTCCACCATTTTAAGCAAAATGTTTTTACACAATGAAACTTCCTTCAAATATAAAGTACACCGAGGCGATTAGCAGAATGCATTATGACGGCTCAATGTGAAGGACAGACTAAAGGGTCAAAGTTTTTATCTCCATATTCGTGTCCGCTCCATATCTTCTTAACCGTTTAGGAACTTTCAGGAAACTTGGCTAAAGTATTAAGGTGATTAAAAAGATGAGCAGAAGGCATGAGTCCGAAACTCTTGCTCGAGGTCAATTTTAAAACGTCAAGGTTAAATGTGTGTGAATAGATTTTCTAGCCCAGCCCATATGTCTTATGACTTAATCACTACTGTCTAAAGGATATAAATGCAACTTAGGTCCATATTATGGTTCATTTGGACGTGTGGAAGTCATATGCCAGTCATGCCGGCTCAGGATTTTAATTCGAAGTCAACTTTTGAGCCTTAAATAAAGTGCCCGCTCCATATCTTCTCAACCTGTTACATTATTTTCTCGAACGATGATTAAAAGGTCACATATCAAGGCTAAGGTTTAAGCCTTCATTTTCGTGTCTGCTCAATATAGCTCCACATATATTCAAAGACCGTGAATGGTTTTCAACTAGGCTGCAATCTTAAGGCTATTGTGACGATGTGTAGAAGCCATTAGCCAGTCATACTGACTCAAGGTCAAGGTAACATTTGAAGATCAACAGTTTATCGTTCACTGTATTCGTATCTCTTATTCCCATTAGATGTTTATCCTGAAAATGACATTCAGAAGATTTGCATAGGTCAGGAGTCAATAAAGCTGTTTAAAACTCAATGTCACCGCTCAAACAAGCTCGGCGGGGATATAGATATGTTATGAGTTTGCTTATCAGAGGTACACAGGGTGTTTCGTGTTTGTCCAAATAGATGATGTGTCACGAGGAAACACGAAACATTGAAAATGCTTGTATAGGTTGAGAAAACAAAAACATAAGCAAGCCATCTTTGCAACCAAAGTATGGAATTAAGAATGGAACAAACTATTTCAAGATATAAATTTGGAACTCCAGAACAGCTCAATGAAGTAACTGGTGTTAAGTAAGATGTTTTTTCTAACAGCAACGAACGAACTGGCGCTTGTTGAGCGACCCTCACCCCGCACTGCCTACATCCGATACAGCCCCTCTCCGGCGGAGCAGGTGCGCGTGTCCACGCACGGCATCTCGGGAATGTTCAGCGTTCAATATGACGTCGAGAGGTCACTGGACGTTGGGGATATGTATGTAAGTTGGCGTAAAATAATTTTAAATATGAGTAGTACACATCAACTTAAGTTTTATAATGCTTTGATTAAAAACATTATTCTTCTTTGATTAAACATAACTTTTATTACCTTGTGTTAATACAGTTTTGACGAATAAAAAATATTTTTCAGGTACGTATTCATTAAAAATGTGTTTGCTTCTACAATGTTCTTGAATTTATTGAGTGATGTTTTGTACATACTAATTGCTTGTTAAAATTACTTTATTTTTTAGTTTCTATGTAAAAAATCGCTTGGCAAATTTACCCAATATATTTGTCGATCTTTTTTAAAATCGAGAGCATGTTTTAGGACTTCAATTAAACAGAATACTTAAGACAAACCACAGCTCTGTTGCATAAATCGTTAAAAGGCGGTTGCCCTAGTTTAGTGTTTTTGTTATGTACGCGTTTCTCACATAATACATTTGTTTTGTGTCTCAATTTTCAGCAATTTATTTCTTATGTTGGTTTGTATTGTGCTGTATTGTGCTGTTTTGTACTGTTTGGGCAATCGGTCACTTGCCTTAAATAAAGGACCAACTAATTGTTTTTAATGAAAATTCAATACTGCTCCAGCAGCTGTTGTTTCACTTCTTTATATTGCCATAAATATAATAGCGCATGACAAAACAATATATCTCTCCTGCTGGTGCAGCCGAAGTTTCACGTCTGTATTTCATGTTGCGTATTTTAGATCGTGGACGGGTATTTCGTTCACTTCTTTGCCCCAATCGGTATCCAGCCCCTCCGCAAGAAGATCCTCTTCGTACTCGACGTCAGTGGTTCCATGAGCTTCGGAAGGAAAATCTACCAGCTCAAGGTACTTGTAGTTCTACCAACTAAAGGTATTTGTATATCTACAACTCAAGTAATTTGTATTTCAACCAACTCAATGTACTTGTATTTCCACCTACTATTGGTACTCGTATTTCTACTAGCTCAATATACTCGTATTTCTACAAATTCAATGTACTCGTATTTCTACTATCTCAATGTACTTGTATTTCTACCAATTAAGGTACTTGTATTTCTACCTACTCAAGGCACTCATATTTCTCCTAACTCAATGTACTCGAATTTCTGCTATTTCAAGGAACTTGTATTTCTACGAACTCAAAGTACTTGTATTTCTACTAAATCAAGGTACATGTATTTCTACTAAATCAAGGTACTTGTACTTCTACCAACTCAATGTTTTTGTATTTCTACTAACTCAAGGTACTTGTATTCCTACCAACTTAAGGTACTTGCATTTCTGCCAACTGAAGGTACTTGTTTTTCTACCAACTCAAGGTTATTGTATTTCTACTAAATCTAGGTACTTGTATTTCAACCAACTCAATGTATTTGTTTTTCTACCAACTCAAAGTACTTGTATTTCTACTAACTCAACGTTCTTGTATTTCTACCAACTCAATGTACTTGTGTTTTTACCAACTCAAGGTTTTTGCATTTAAGTTTCTCTGGACTTTTCTTGCACGAACAGTAACGAATATCACCGTGAATAGCATAGTTTGTAAAACAGTATCGGTTGTGCAAAACAAGGCTTCCTTAGACCTCCAGAAAGTAAGACGATCAACATACTCCCAATACATACCTTCGATTGAATATCAAGTAATTTAAACACCTCAACAACAATTTGCAAACTTATCCTGCGGTAAATTCGAGACATTATTTTGATTAAGTAATTTGAAAGATGTAAAATGTATACAAATAATTATCTATGATCGAATGTCCCCTCTAGGAGGCAATGACTCAGATTCTGACTGAACTGAGCTCGGACGACCTATTCAACATTATCACGTTTGCGAGCCAAACGGACTCCTGGTCTCCTAGAATGCTTCCTGCCTCCAAGGCGAATATTGCTGCGGCAACCGACTACGTACAGGAACTTATCGCCGATGGAGGTACGAACACTCTTCTTAAATTGACATGAGATTCATGTATTTTTTGGTAATCGTGGTTTTTAAATTGACGGGAAATGACCTGACAATATGTATAATACTTTGGATATCATATATGCATCACCATTATTGTAATATATAGCGTTTCTCTTCGACATAGAATTCATGGCTGTATATGATTGTAAAGTTGAGTGAATGTGAGATGTTATATCTATGTAATGAGTTAGCATATACATTGACATTTTATGATTTTTACGATAGATATGTATTTAAACATTTATAAGTAGCTCATTTAACATTTTATAATTTATTCGTAAACGTAAATTTGAGTGACAAACTGAGTTACTAGATACATTGACACACAATTAAAATTAATATTTTTTTAAATTGAACAGTTTAAATGAATCATGTTTCTTGTGTTAATATACCAGCACTTTGTTACGTTTTCTTCACGTTTTCCTCCGTAGGAACAAACGTTAACGACGCTTTAGTAGGCGCGATCAATAATCTTCAAGACTTCAGCGACGTGGGTGTCAGCGCTCCGATAATCGTTTTTCTCACAGATGGTGACCCGACCGTCGGCGTTACAAGCTTCAAAAAAATCCTTAACAATATCGATGAACGGAACAGAGATAAAATTCAGATCTTCAGTTTAGCTTTTGGCGATGATGCCAACTATAACTTTTTGAAAAAGATTTCTGCGCGGAATAGCGGCTTCGCTCGGAAGATTTACACCGACGCCGATTCTACGCTTCAGTTGGTCGGATTTTACGACGAAATTTCCAACGTCCTGCTGTCAAAACTGTCGTTCACGTACCTTGACGATACCGTCAACTTGACGTCGGTGACGCGAACGCAGTTCCCGAGCTTTTTCGACGGTTCGGAGCTGGTGGTGGCCGGACTATTGAACGAAAAGGCAGATGACTTCAACGCGATTACGATGACCGTAGTCGGCACCAGCAACCAGGGCCTGTTGGAGTTGACGGCGACAACGGAAGTGGTGCAAAACAACAGAAATACACGTAATTACGTATTATTGATTCTATAAAATACTTTTCAGTATGTCATTATAATCGAGTTATTTTGTTATGTCAAATGTAGAATAATTATGTTAACATTTTGATCGTTCTTATTTTGTCTTAACCTTACCAATACAAGGCGTCAACTCTCGAATATTTTTCTATATATTACTATACTTTGAAATTTGTTATAAATGTTCCTTTATGTTTCTAAAATTAACCAAATATCTATTAATGTAAATATTTTTGCAAACAGTTAGAATGGGAAAGCAAAGAACGTATCATTTTGAAGGCAAGTATTTATTACGTATGATAATGTTACATTTAAATGACTTAAATGTGTTCATCTTTTAACATACTAAATTATTTCAATGTGTGTATCTTGTTTCGCCTATAAACATCGAGTGAAAAATTAAAATCTTCTCAATATCAATAAAGCAGAGATTAGATAATTGACATTTTCTATAATGCAGTGATCCTTACCTAAGATATGCTTTACTTTGACTTAAATCGAAAATTGACCAATCGCAAAATAAACAAATCATCGCTGAAATTTCAAGGCCCAGAGGTTTGACATTGTAACCCTTTATATTTGTTCCTTCACAAATTCGTTCAAATCATGCCTCTGAAATCAAAACGGGTATGCCCTGTGGGTAAGTTGTTTTTCGTATATGTATATGGTGAAAACTTGTAAAACCTTCTCCCACACAATAATGTCTGTGCCCATGTATTTGGTATTAAGCAAAATGTAATGAACAAGTACCAAGTTTTTTTTTCTGTTGATGCCCAAGGTGTTAAAAACTGGCTATACACTGGGTGTCAAAGATTTAATATGGACATAATTTGTAAAATAACCACACAATTTTCTTCTCTGAAAGGTTGAGACCCAGAGGTGCGATATAAAGTATGTAATATTGTATTGAAGATTTCTTGTCGAAACTGACCACGCCCCTTGGATTTATAGCATTATATAGACTTAATAAAACTGCAAAACAACTTTACGAGTTTTCTTTTAAAATACCACGAGGAACAGAAGTTTTATAATAATAATGTCATTATATTGTGAAAACTTAAACAAAATCATCTAAGAAACCAAAAGGCGCAAATGTGCAATGTTTGTTACGTACATGTAGCATTATATAGTGGGCATATGCATAGTTTGCTCAAATAATATCCCAGGGGTAAAAACTAACCACGACAGTCCAATGGTTAATGAAAACTTTAACAGCAACATATATATTCTGCTAACAAAATCATTACACAGATGAACTATCCAGGGACATTCTTATTCCCGATTTTGTTGTTGTTATGATCTTAGTTAAAAATGAACAAAACAGTGGTTAAGAAGGATTTTAAATCTCAAATTGTCCTATATTTAGGCCTTTAAAACTCCTACATTTTGAGGTCATTCATATATTTCCGTTATTGGGAATCAGTTTACTATCTGGGCAATTTCAATTGTAAATGCGAAATTACGCTTAGAGGCGATATAATTATATAGTATAAAATAAGATTTTATATTTAGAACCAGCACATTTATCGACGGTGTTCTTACACGTATATGGATAATTCGAAGTTAATTTCATTCATCCGATTGCAAAACTAGCCTTCTACAAACCGGCAACCGTGATTCAGACTATTATTGTTTATCTTTATTAATATGCTTCTATGAAACCGAGTGTGGATTGACCGTTCCACGGCAGATACCCCGTTTGTTCATGCTTGTATGTTTGGTTCGCAATTTTTGTGTCTCGTCCTTTTGTGTTGGTCTTAATGTTGGGCAATAGGCGTCAGCAACGTATGGCTATTATTGCGGCGAGGCTGAGATTCCTCTAAGTGAAGATTTGCGCTTCAATCAAATGTGTTAACTATAGAATAGTTAACTGTTTAAGGAATCACACTTAGAAATAAATTACTAGAAAATAAAATATAATAGTGTTTATATATTATTTATATGGTGCAATTACGTTATCGAATTTCTAAATCACATGACAAGCCAAAATAAAAACGTTTGAAAGCTGCTTACAGCTGAATGTTAAGTTTATTTTTTTGTATTGTTCTTACCAAATGGATATTTAGAAAAGTTGAAATGAGAACATGTTTTATTTAACGTTTAAGTTTAGCTTTTATAGTTATAAACATGCACAGAATGACGTTCAAATCTCTTTTTGTATACTAACAAAATGGTATTTTTTCTTAAATTCATTGCAACGTTTTTTTTACTTTCAACGTACTCTTTTTTTTAAATAAGTATCGTTGAATGACGTGATTTATGATGTACGTGTTGTTGATTTCCGCGGATCAAGGGCCATTATGGTCCCTAATCATTAACTTAAACAAAGACATGCGACCGACTGAAACAACATAAAGCGTTCTTCCATCACATTTGAAGGAAGGAGCGGCCAAAATGTTACAAGACGACATCTTTCGCAACAAATACAAAACCACATCCTATAATAAAGCGTGTCTCCTGCTGGTGCAGAAAAAAATGTCCAATTATTAATATTTGGCCATTCTTTTGTCAGTGTCAGAGTTCAAGACCCGGTTGGATTTCCCTACGATCGTGCAGAAGACGTGGGCCTACCTGACCATCAAGAAACTACTAGAAGAGGAGCTTAAGACGGAGAACGCGTTGCTAAGGGACGACCTCCGCCTGGACGCCGTCAATCTGGCCATTAAAGTGCGTATACGCTATTATTCATATAACATGTTATTTATTGTTAAAACAATTAAGAAGCAGAACGTTATTATCAAGTAATATTCCTACAAAAAAGAACGCGATTGTCCGCTCCTAATGTAGAGTACTGCTTATTCAAAAGGGATCTTTAAAAAAATCAACATTATCTTGCAAATTGTAGAGAGTGCGGGAATTTATACTGAACCTTGTTTCGCCACTTAGAGAGCGTCCGTATGTTCTCATTAAATATTGGTGCGCTTACTAATTAAAGTACCATTATTCATATAATTTACAAGAAGTGTAAGCCTATTCATTAAGAATATTATCAAGCCAATTAGAGAGAGAGTACGATTGTAAATAATATGTAGTGTTCCGCAAATGAAAGAGAGTACTATTGTTCAAATAAATATTGTTTTTGCAATTTAAGAGAGTAAGAATGTTATGTCAACTATTGTTTCGCCCATAAAATAAATTACTATTGTTCAAATAAAATATAATTCCTCCACTTAAATAGAGTACAAAATTGCATAGACAATATTTTTCTGGCAACTTGATAGACTACGAGTATTCGTTTAAGTTATTTTCTCGCCTGTGAAAGAGATTCGGACTACTTTCTTACATCAGATATGGTTTGCGTAACCTATATTAGCTGTTTTACAATTTTTAAACATAGCTGTTTGTGGAGATGTGACGATATGTCCATTTGTAATATAATTGTTTTGTGGGAATTGTATAAGTAGTATAACTTAGTGTCTATTTTAAATTGTGTATGTCTATTACGTACGTATGTGACAAAATTTGACGATATAATTTGTTTATTAAATACTTTTTAATGTTATAACCTGCATCTGTAGTATATGTTGTATTAGTGTGTTAGGAAGTTATAGTATGGCAATATAAATTTGTTATTTAATTGTTGTCGTAACATTTTGATTCGGGTATTTGTTTGTGTTGTATGTATTTGATGCTAACAGTAGTTAGAGCACAATGGAGAACGTTTACATGGTATAAGTACAATCAATTAATTCGATACTAAGGATATATTCATTGGTGGTGTATTTTCTATGTAATATATATGTTTGTAATTTTATACTTATATGACGTTATTTGCATTGTTTATACAATTGTGTGACGTAATTTTTATATTTGTATGTTTTTGTGTTTATGTTTAATTTTATATTGTATCATGTTGTGATATTAGCTAGAGCATTATTCTATTGATTTTTTTTAAAATTTATGATTTAACTCATACAAACAATTGTATTTTTAGCTCACCTGAGCACAACGTGCTCATGGTGAGCTATTGTGATCGCCTTTTGTCCGTCGTGCGTCGTGCGTTGTGCGTCGTGCGTCGTCAACATTTACCTTGTTAACACTCTAAAGGTCACATTTATCGTCCAATCTTCATGAAACTTGGTTTGAACATGTGTCTCAATAATATCTTGGACGAGTTCGAAAATGGTTCCGGTTGGTTGAAAAACATGGCTGCCAGGGGGCGTGGCAGTTTTCCTTATATAACGATTGTAAAACCTTGTTAACACTCTAGAAGTCACATTTTTAGTCCAATCTGCATGAAACTTGGTGGGAACATGTGTCCCAATTAAATCTTGGACAAGTTTAAAAATTGTTTCGGTTGGATGAAAAACATGGCCACCAGGGGGCGGGGCAGTTTTCCTAATATGGCTATAATAAAACCGTGTTAACACTCTAGAAGTCACATTCATTGTCCAATCTTCATGAAACTTAGTCAGAACATTTGTTATAATGATATCTTGAACGAGTTCGAAAATGGTTCTGGTTGGTTGAAAAACATGGCTGTCAGGGGGCGTGGCAGTTTCCTAATATGGCTATAGTAAAACCTTGTTAACACTCTAGAAGTCACATTTTTAGTCCAATCTTCATGAAACTTGGTCAGAACACGTGTCCCTAATAATATCTTGGAAAGAGTTCGAAAATGGTTCCAGTTGAATGAAAAACATGGCCGCCAGGGGGCGTGGCAGTTTACCTTATATGGCTTTAGTGTATAGTAAAACCTTGTTAACACTTTAGAAGTCACATTTATTGTCCAATTTTCATGAAACTTAGTCAGAACATTTTTTCTAACGATATCTTGGATGAGTTTGAAAATGTTTCTGGTCTGTTGAAAAACATGGCTGCCAGGGGGCGGGGCAGTTTTCCTTATATGGCTATAGTAAAACCTTGTTAACACTCTAGAAGTCACATTTTTGGTCCAATGCTCATGAAACTTGGTCAGAATATTTGTACTAATGATATCTGGGCTGAGTTTGAAAATGGTTGAGATCCGTAAAAAAAAAACAACATGGCTGCAAGGGGGCGTGGCATTTTTTCCTTATATGGCTATGTAGTCAAACCTTGTTAACACTCTAGAAGTCACATTTATTATCCAATCTTTATGAAACTTGATCAGAACATGAAGATGCTTCTGCTTTGTTGATAAACATGGATGCTGGGGGCTGTTGACACACTTTATAAGCCACAAGTTTGAACAGAACTTGCTGTATGTGCAATATATCCAGAAATTCTTTCAAATGCCTTAAATATTCAACATATAAAATCACGGTACTATAATGCAGTGTCATTTCTTTTATTCATAAAATGTATACAACTTCATTGTGTACTGCGTTCAATTCACTTTCTGAAAAAGTCTTAATTTCTTTTTCTTGCTCCTCCATTACTAATCATATCAAATTTCACCGTTTACTAATTCAATAAAAAATGGTAATAAAAAACCATTGAATTTGACAAAAAGATGTTTTACAACCCTTACTTATCATTAATACTTCTCAGGTGAGCGACCAGGGCCACCATGGCCTTCTTGTTTACATACCAGGACGCTATTTTGATTTGAAATATGTATATATTTGTAGTATAACTTTGTGACGCCTGTGACATCAATGGTGGTAACCAAACCCGAGGAGAAGAAATCTAACGAGACCGACTACAACGTTCAGGAAGGTAGGGACAGTTGTATGCATACAAAACATGTTTATTTGTTGTTTTTGTTTTGTACTGGACCAGAAAGTGATAAAAGGTGGTAACTTTTTGTAACACTTGTTTTTTGGTGTTTTATTTACGATCCGCAGTACTCGAAACAATAAATTTGAATGAAGTATGACAGTTACATACATTTTAGAGAATTAATAAACATACACCTGCAAAAGAGACCTTAAACACCAGTACATGTAAATAAATTATAACATCTCTGCGACTTATAGTTGAAATATTATTAAATGCGTCATAGTTTGGTCAAAGGATGAAATGCAATCATATTTCAGCATAAGCGTACAAAGATTAACTTCATTGGACCAGGTCACTCATCTGTATAGTGTATGTTCATTAAATGATAAATATTTGTGTCACTCGTGCTGAAAAGTCAAATGTTGTTCTAAAAAATAATATGTGTACGCTTATGTCATACAGACGACGCAAGAGTTCTCGATGAGGAAGACGACCCTGGGAATGCTGCTCTTACTTCCCCATCCGGTCCTCAAGCCCTGGCGGGAAAAATAAGTAAGTAGCCATAATAATGAAAATATCTTGTTTTTAAAGATGAAAATTATATTGTTAAAAATGTCTCCCTTATTTGACAAACACAACACATCTTTTGAAGGAGAAAGAGTGTTTGTCTTCGAAGGAACATACATTGATAGTGCATTTGGCCAACGTTGTTTAACTGCTGTGAATTGCTTTTTTGTTCGTTCGAGAGATTTTTTTGTTCTAATTTCGTTCCATTTAGTTTTATGATAATGAGAAAAGCATGGTGCCCATGCTATTCCAGAACACTCCAAGGCGATGGCGGACAACGACCCGCACTTTATCGTGAACGTGAAGGATTTGGAATACGCCATCTGCTTTGACGTCATGGGAGAGGAGGGTGACGTTTACCAACTCATGACCGACAAATACTCAGGTTAGTTTGTAAGCTTGAAACCAGAATACAGCTATTTCTAACACCGTATCGCTTTGTATTTTGCGAAATTCCTGAGCAAGAGGCGAGTAATTTTAATTTTGGCATATGAAGGTATAGTTTAGCACATATATAATTCTTCCAGTTGTGTATGCTGTTGAATACTATTAAGCGATATGGTTAAACTAATATTTACTAAACTTGCAGTTTGTACTTACATTTAAGGTCTTACAGTGAACGCAAAGGTGGTTGCAAACAAAATGCCAAAAGAATCAAACATCACCGTCTTTACGCCACCTGGCGTTATCAAAACCTTTTTGGGGGAGATAACTATAAAGCGCTGGAAGTTTTCCCTTCACATCACTCCCACTAAGCTAACGCTGATGGGCGAAACCATAGATTGGGAGAATGGAACTACCCTGGGTCATGGGAAAACTAAGATCGTCGTAGATCAGGAGGGAACAATGGTCGTGGTGATTTTCAGCGATAGGGTTACACTTTTAGTGATGCGTCACATGAAGCCAAAGTCACAGTTGAGCACGGGCAAGGTCAACTTTTTGGGTTTTTATATCGTCGAGCACAAGGGTCTTTCATATCATACACATGGTTTACTTGGTAAGTTAATCTTTTGATGCAATCAATGCAGTCTGTCTTTTTGTTATATATGCAAGGACTGTTCCCATCAATTTTAAGTGGTTCTATCACTACAATGTTCGCTTATCGAGTTGTGTTACATCTTGAATATACTTGTCTAGCTGATGTTTTAAAAGAATTTACATAACAGTTTAACATATTATATTCTGTTTACAGGACAGTTCCTTTATCGAAATGTGATTTTAAAGAAAACGAAAAATCGTAAAGGTAAACTTATGGGTCGGCTACGTGTAAGCGGAAACACACAACGACCCAGGAAAGTAATGGCTACACTGGGGCATCGTTTGAATCTAGCAACGAATACTTCCGTTTCCTGTTGGATGGTGCAACACAATGGCGGGGCTCTTTTGGACGGTGATATTACGGATTATCTTATAAAAAGAAGAAACACTGGCAGTGATAATAAGGCAGTGAAAGATCAAATTGATTTAGGTGACGAAGGACCCGATCTTTCTGAGATGACCAACGATAGTACTTTCTCAGTCACCGGGTCTGTGAAACAGGTATTTGAAACTGAAAGTGAAAATTACGATGATGAAGATGTCTCAGAAGGAGACAACGAAATAATAGAACTGGATAAGGAGACGTTAGACGACGAGAAATGAATAACTGTCAACAATTGAGTAGATGTTTAAATAGAAGAAAAATGACATTTGAAAGCATTCCTGTATGATAAATGGGTTATGGGACAATGTGTTTTGTTTCTCTCGAGGTTATAATACTGCACTTTTAGGAGTCTGAAGAATGTGTTTCTTGATATATCAGAACTCATGTGCAAAAATGACTTAAATAGGTCACTGAACAAATTAAAAAATAAGTATTCATATATCCTCTGGAATAAGGGTGTTGTGAAATAAGTGTCTTTTCAACGAACGACTGTGTTTGTATAACTAATACTATTCATGTTCATATATGAACTATAAACATGGGCGGACGATGGATCTATACATCAGTATTTTCCATTTAAATTGGAGACAAGACAATTCTAAATGAAGACAATATAAGGCATGTATATGTTCTTGACTTCAAATGCTGCTTTACTCGTTATTCAAAAAGTGCTTGGCTGTGCGTTCGTCGCAAACGGAAACAGTTTTATTTGTGAGTGACATGAAGGATATCATGAATGCCATTTGTGAAACTATATGTGTTTTTGTCCACAGTATGTCTCGGAAATTAAATACCCCCGTGACTCCAGCTTTGATTTTTGCCGCAATTACTGTATATTATTGTTGTAAATTTGCTTACCCTTTCCTCAATGTTGTTTGGATGTATGTATACTAATCTTGATCAATCCAAATATATAAGGAGATTGTGTTACTGTTATATAGTGCTATTTTTGTACCTTATTGCAGTACAATTTGTAGCACAAAAATCAAATGAATTCACAAACTTTGTCAATATCACATTTTGTTTCTTCAGTATTTATAGCTAATTGACAGATTCGTTATCGCTAACATAATTGTTTGATATACAACATACTATTTTTAGACACTTATTTTCTTGCTTAGTGATTAATATTGCTTGTGATAACGATGGGCATGTTTGGTTGTATATAGACATTATATAGCGAACATTAAGGTATGACATGCAACCGTTACTGTAAAGTTATTGATTTGTTCCTTGTATTCATTTTAAAAATTCACAACCTACTATTTGACAAAGAACATTTATAAAGTTTGCAAAATAATGTTCTCAGTCATAAACTATGGCCATTAAATACTAGAGATAAAGTGTGTTGTTTTTTGGAATTTTGTATTTGATGAGAAACGAAGTTTAGACTTGACTCGAGAATACATTTGGACTAGTACTATTAGTTACACTGTCAGTAACTGATGGTGTATGGGATAAACACCCTCAATTTCATACCATACCAAAGCGAAGCGACATTACGTTATGGAAAAACCCCAATTGAAATGTCTACCAGAATTTGACAGTTGATAAACATTCACATTATCCACCCCAATAATGCTTTTAAATGCAGAAGTTACCGAAATATGCAAAATACCGTTTAAAAACACCTCTAAATAACTGTTAAGCCTTCAGTGTGGCGTCCAAAACGAATTTATTTATGAAATCGTAATCACTCGGTATTTGCGGTCATATGACTTTTATGTATAGTTTTGAAATAAAATTAGTTTAAATATTCAATTTCTCTGATAAAAATTTAGGACGTACAGTGAAACATAACTAATAAGACCGCCTGTTGGACTTATGAAAAGTGGTCCTAATTGTGAGGTGGTCTTAATGCTGAGTAAAGAATTTTGATTGAAAGATAATACACATGGTAAATATTTAATTTACTTAAATCTTTTTGCAGACAATATAACAGTAATCAATCAATACAGTTTACACATAAAGTATTTGAAGTATTTCAAATAAGAAGTGAAAAATAATTTTCATCTTGATATTATCCTTTACATTTAACTTTCAGAAACAGCCAATTCTTGATTGCTTAATAGAGCTTATTACTTTAACATCCTGTTTTCAATGTTTTCTTCTATCTTCCACATTTAAATGCTAAAGATTCTATGTCTTTGTTAAAACAGAAGTCTTATCTGAACTTAAAAGTTATCATTGGTGACCACATTTCACATCTGACAGCAGTTTTTTTTAAACACATTTAAAAAGAAGAGTTTCCCATACCGGGCAATTTATGTACATGACATTTTCCGGTATTGTTAGATGCGCTTAACACACTGCATGTACAGATTTATATCGACGTATTGTATGTACATTTATGTTCTTCATTAAATTTAAAATACTTGATTTATAGATTGACATATATATTTAATGACCCTTGAAAACTTTGATACGGGGTTACTTAGCCTAAGCGAATGTGCCTAGTCATTACTATAGAACCTGTTATGTTCGTTGTATGCGTTGCATGCGTTGGCATTAACATGTCAAAGGGTTGATATACGTTGTATCAAACTATATGGGGTGAGATATTTATTTGATTATACCAAACACACAAACCGTAAGATTCATTATGAAATGGTAGATTCAGTTTTGTGTACATGTACTTGTCGATACTTGGCATGATGTTAACAGATATTTAGACGTTTCAAGTTTACAAAATGGCGTGTGACCAAAATGTAGTTCTTCACCGCGTTGGTTTATACCAGTAATATACCTTGCATAAAAATTGAATGCGAGACGTATAGTGGACTCAAAATAGATTAATAAAATGCGAATAAAACATCTGTTTTAAATGTTTTTAACCAATAATGCGATACATGCGTAACGTTTTAAAACAGCAGTGGAGGCATATTTTTATTAACTTAATTGACATCATCACAGAGGAGTTTTAGGTTGCCGTGTGTGTTTGTTAGTACCTCACACGCCATTTTCATCAGCGGCGTCTAATATCGATAAGATTTAAAGAATACTAGACATTCAAAGATACGTTCTTACCAATCATTGCGATTTTGAAAACAATTCGTATTTCTGGTTTGCCCGATTCACATGAAAACCTACTTTTCCGTATTAATGCAAACGGAATAGCAATATGGCTTGCTGGATATAATTTGTTAAAAGAGTTGATATACGTATGCATCTTCGAGCGATTTAGTTTTATTTTAACTCAAACTTCATACCTGTATTTGAGGTGATTATAATAGGCCAATGACTTAGTTCCATAACTCTGGCCCGCAATTAAGTGTTTGTCTTTGATTGAATCGAAAATTTACGTTTGACACAATGAAACATCTGAGAGTGAACATGGAGCAAATATTTGATACATGTATAGGGGGCTCAACTTACTATATCATAGATTTAGAAACGTAACAATGCAGCAAAACCGAATATGTTATCTTCCTTTATTTGGTTTGCTGATTTTGTTTTTGTTCACATTGAACATTTCGTGTCCGGCATGGTGCGATGGGCAGTCTTCGTCGTCGAATGTTTGTCTTGTTACCGCTCGAAAAAAATCCTTCCCAAGTCCTAATGAAACTTTTTAATTTGAACATGTATTTCTTGACAATATCCATGCAAAGTTCGGGTCATCCGTTCCCAAATAACTAGTTCACGAGGTCAAACGAAAGAAAAACATTGTCATCACTGTAGCCGTCACATTTATGACTCAATAATGATGAAGCTTGGTTGGAATTGTACCTTGAACATATCTTGTTCGAATTTAAGTAAGCTGCGTCAAAAAACTAGGTCATCAGGTTAATTGGAGACAAACCTCTTAAGGAACAACACGAGCGACTTAATTTTGGTGAAACATAAATTTTTATCTTTACACTATCGAGGAAACTTTGTTTGGGTCAATGTGTATCCAAACAGTATCTAACCTCGTCAGAGCTTGCGACGTAAGTCTCATTTATGAATCGATCTTAATACAAGTTTGTAATGTTGTTACTCTAGATAAGGCCATTAGATCGAATGTGCGTATATTAACTAGGTCACTAGTTGTTATACAAGTATAAGTATTGTTTCCAACATCGAAGCCACATGTATGTTTCATTCTGGTTGAAACATAGTAACAATGTTTATCCTAACATTATCTATGCCATGTTTGAATCTGGGTCAAAATCTAGGCCGCAAGGACGAAATTTTGAGAATTGTTTTTACCTTGAACTGAGATGAGCCATTCATTGTCATCTTGGTCTTTTTTTATTGTCACTATGGTTTCGTATGCGCAATCCATGTAAAACGATACGATACCTTAAACTAGATTTCCGTTTTTCCAGATTAAAAAACCCCCACTAAAACACATGTACACTTGGATACTTTTCAAACGCAACTTCAAATTTTAATATCTCAGTTATGAGATGAGATTTTGATTATTTTAATTACATATGATCGTTTGACTTTTTTCTCAGAAAGCTCAGTGTGTGGGTTCTCACACCAGGACAGCATTAAATTAATAAAAAAACGCATGGCTCATATGAATATTCAGGAAAGCAACAACGAATGTTGGCAAATTGCAGGCGACTTTACCCACGTGCTAAAGTCAGTGTATGCCTTGTTGTTTCTTAAATATTTTATGTATGGATTTCACATCGGTTGTTCAATGTGACAAACATATGTTCAAAGTAATTTTCTATTGTTAGAATATCAATCCGTTTGATTATTTTGTGTAAATAGTATTTGCATGTTCATTTACTAAGGAAATATCCCTTAAAAAGAGCGTATTGGTTGTCGAATGCAGTGAAAAGATGTTCCTTTTCCAAGATTGTGTATGCCGTTGCTGATCAAAATACACTGTTTTCTACTAAACACACAATGCCTTTACACATATGTGATTATTGTACCGAATTTTGCACTAAAGTCATTCGTATGGAAATTTTTGTGAAATAAGATCTTCAAAACCGTCATTTGAAGTAAACTGATATATTTTGAATGCAAGTAAATTAAGTGTAACACCACGTGAGCATGCCAGTAAATCATCATGCATTGACGCATGGCTGTTAAATGGTATTAATGCATGATTTGGTAGATTACGCTGGTTTATCGTTATATAATAATCTTTATCGATGCGTTTTATATTTATATTTAAGAACTCATTTCAAAATGGGTTATAAACATATTTGTGAAAAGGCAATCTCACAGCGAAGTTTAAACACAACATGATGTCCGTATTTTGAAAGATTGCAATACAAAAGCATTGGCAAAATATTAACTTCCGCGTTTTTATTCATCAACGAAGATCCTCATAAACTTTATCATGTTATCACATGCTACAACTAGTTTGTTATGCAGTACAAAAAAGAATATTGTTTTAATCTTTAAACATTTATTAATCTTTTTTAACGTTTTCATCGGCTACTTTGCGTTTGACTGATCACAAGCGTTATGCTATTTTGTTAAAAATACGTTGCTAATTTAAATATTCAACGCCCCCACCCGATTTAATTAAATTTAATACCTTTCAGTAATAAAACAATAAAACGAAACAGCGACTCTAGTAAAGTTAATAAGGTATGAATGCTGAGATACGTAACTCCATAATCCAGCCTCAAACCTCATAATCCAGCCTCAAACCTCATAATCCAGCCTCAAACCTCATAAACTTTAAAGTACAGACAGATTTTGCATGAACTCAAGTATACACACACTTCAAATGGGATTAATAACACGATGGCATTATTGTTTTTGAAGATTCGTGATAAAATCTGAATAAATACTCTATCAACACTAAAGCAGAGCAAATGAGTCACACACTTATAGCATATTGATAAATATATATTTGAAAAATGTATCTACGTTTATTTTTGTTTTAATGTATAAGAGTATATGATAAATTAAAAAAAAAACGAGCAGCTTTGAACATGGAAGAATAACAATAAATGATCAAGACTCGCAATACCAAAGTAAGTAATAACCAAGCGCCAATCACCACTAAAGTCATTCGTTTTACATCGATTTCCTAAATTGTTATGAAAATATTTTTAAGCATCTAAATACATACTAGGTCACAGTCGTTTGCAAATAACCATATATATTCACTTTTGCTTACAGTTCGACATTTGTTTTGAAATATTATGTTTTACCATTCCGTAAATAAAAGCACAACGGCACTTCACTGAGATATGAACTATTCCGGTACACGATAACATATGTGTTGAATTAAAATGAATGAATTAATGACATAAGCAACTATTGTAATTATGTTACTTATATAACGGCTATTTTACTCTATATAGTTCCACGCACACCCGTTTAACAGCTGTTTGATGAAAATCTGTGTTTCTGATACAAAATTAGTACATATGCTGTTACCAAAGATTCCGAGCCAAATTGTTCTACATGCAAACGCAAATATAGTACTTACATTTAATACAATTACTTTTCAAACACATAGTAGTCTGGTGCATGTCATTTTGTGCTGGTGGTATCGAGATTTAGATTGACATAATCAACGTTCGGCTGATGAATATTTGATCGATCAGTTTCATTAACATCTTCGTTGATAGCCCGGTGCATGTTTGTAGGGCGTTCATACTCGCGTAACGACCTTCTAAAAGTTGTTGTGTACCCGTCTTGGTCCGTTCTTGTATCGGATTTATTTCCATTGAACGCGTAATTATTGTAATAACTTGAATCACCCTGAAATGACATGTATACATCACTAAAACAGTTTCAAAAACACAGGTAAATCTTCGTATTGATAGCCAATTTTAAGATGCTGTTAATATGTTTTTCAGAATAATAATAATCCTATATGTAGGTGGCAACACACAATAACAAGTTTTTTCAGCATGCATTTCGATAAATAGCTATATAGATGATATTTGTTTAATTCGGTATATCATCGATTTTAATTCAATAGTCATCACATACATTAATATTTTTCACAAATGGCAAAGTGAATATAAATCCATAATCTGATTGAATTAATGCTTTTTCTTTACATTTTACAAGAGCGAAACTGGAGAAATGCTCTGGAATCATGACATCATGAACTCAAAATTGACGTCATTTCACGGTAAATCCCTTTAAATTATTGACGATTTTTACTGTTAATGTTTACTGATTTACACAGTGATTAATAGTTTTAGTGACTTTTCAAATAATAGCCGTTGCAAAGAATAAGAAACGAACAGCACTTGGGATCGATGGCACAGAAGATGAGCTAATAAAGACGGCGGAGAATCGGTGGTCAAGATAATGCACAAGATCTGCAGCAACGTATGGACTACTGGCATTCCCGAGGAATCACTTGTAATCACCATCCCCAAAACAGGGACTCAAAAAATGCGAGGACTATCGCACGATTAGGCTTAACTGCCACGCAAGCAAGATCATGTTGGAAATTATCAGGAGCCGAATGGAGTCCCCGATCGAAACACAAATGGCGGAAAAACAAACCAGATTCATGTCAATACGAGGAAAAATTGAACAGATCTTCTCTCTCAGACTTAAATCGTAAAATTACCTCTCACAACAGGATAGAGAGCTTTACAGGATCTGCATTGATTTCAAGAAAGCCTTTGACCGAGTGTGGCATTAATGCCTCTGGAGAGTGTTACACCACTACGACATCTATCCAAATATCATCGATCTGATGGAGAGCCCATAGCGCTATAAGAGTCGAAAGAGATGTTATATATCGTTTAACAAGCAATCGGTGTACGACAAGGCTGCATCTTGTCACCGGATGTCGTCAACATCTATTTGGAGCTGGAGGCAATCGAAGGACTGGGAGACAATCGGGATTGTGTGAATGACAGAACGATTAACAACCTACGCTTTGCTGATGACATAGGCATCATGGCTGAACTTCACAGTCAATCACAGCTATTTCTGGATAGAGTTTATAGCGTAAGCTCGAGGTACGGGTAAGAGATAAGCGACACCAAGACCGAGTGTATGCTACTGAGTTCGAAATCTGAGCAAACAATTAAACAGAAAGTGGAAGAGGGAATGCTTCTCAGAGGAAAAAACAACATACAGACAGCTTCCAATATCTCGATTCGACCTGGACCGCTACACGTGACAGCGCGAAAGAGTGAGAACAACCATAGCATTGAGCTCAATTAATGACTAAGATAGCATCAGAAAGATCAAGAACTTCAATAAGAAAACTATATTGATACTGTAAAATTCCTTCATTGTCCAAAATGCACTGTACGATTGAGAAACATTGACTGAGGAAAGACAACTGCTAGTGTTCGAGATGGCAGCACTCAGAAAGATAATTGGAATTCGGTGCATGGACTGGATTGCAAATAAGGACATCCGGAAGGCCCTCAGTCAGAAAGAAACGGTTGTGCAAAGAGTACAATACCAGTGGCTCGGTTATGTATTTCGGATGGACAAGAACATGATCGCAAACATAACTCTACACGAAAGAGTGGACGGGACAATCAAGAGGGGACGCCAAATAACAGCAAAGGTGTCGGTTGCATTCTCAAGATACGATGAGGTTCCGCAAATCCTAACATGCACGGCCCAAGACAAATGGCGTTTATTGTCAGATCATGTTGGAGCCCACGCTACGTGCCATAGCACTTAGATATGGCGAATAATAATATAAATTTACTACCTGCTACATAATTATAAAAGTAAGCATAAAATTCAATGAATCGAATTCTACGCAGATTATTTCACGTATTGATTCTTCCAGTAAACTCAAAACTGTTTTTTTCAGCCTTCTTTGCAGTTTTTCTGACAGCGCTTATAAACTTGCAAATGATTTATATGCTTTTAACTCTCAGCTTTGTGTGTTACCATACCATGGTATCCGGATTAGTATCTGATGGTATCGTGTCGTTAGGTTCATTTGCACCAACGTTTTCCAAATGTTCAACTTTCATCGCAGATTTTGGTCGCTTATTTTTGGCCCTGGAAATAAATCAGAAATAAGTAGCGTGATTTAATTCTTTTTGATAGGTTTACTAAGTGAGAATCTGTGTAACAGATACAAATTTAGTTGTTGAATAACATATATTCGGACATACTTAAGTCTTTTAACATTTAATAGTTTAATTCAAAGTCTACGGACAAAAACTATACTGTTTACGTCATAAATATTCATTGAGCGTTACAAATTAAATAATTTAAAATCTAACAGGCATACCTATATGTGTATCCTTGTATTCTATAGAGTAGTTAGACATTTTGCGCATTTGAGGAGGTAACAAAATTATATAGTCATTTTGATATACACCTTTACCTTAAATATTTTAGACAATACGTTACATTTTACCAAGAAAAGCCTTACTTTTGATAAAGGACCCATATACAACGACTTATTACATAAAAGCCCTTAGAGTCCTAAGGACCAAAAGATAATAACTGATTGCAAGACGGAGGCGAATAAACAAAATCAATTAGCCTTAACGTTAACCATTGTAAACCTTAAAAGGAACAAACACAACAACAATTCATTAACACTTAAATTGTGTGTCAAAATATGTTGATGCGACTTAGTCTTAAGAATAAACATGCATCACATGACCACCATACTATATCGATCAAGAGCTGACTACTTATGGATGTATACAAATAATTGGAAATTATGACATGTTGTTGCATAGCCCACAGGATATGCAGCGGGTTCCGACTGACAGTATGTTTAAAGGTAGTTTGAAGATTACTTCTCGAACAAACAACACAACCAAAGACAAACAGGAAAGCGCAGCTATCTTGTCTATACATGCCAGCGAATTCTCACTTTTCTGTTTGTTTCCTCAGTCTCCATCGACGTACGAACAGCAACAGCAATATTGCGATGACCGCAATTGCGATACCCGCCACGATGAGTCCTATTACCATTCCGGAATTGGTTTTTGATCCTTCTTCAGTCACTTGTTCCGGTGTGGTAGTGGTGGTCGTAGAAACGGTGACAGTCGCTTGTTCCGTAGTGGTAGTGGTGGTCGTAGAAACGGTCCCTGTGTTCGTACAAAGGGCTCTTAGCTCCGCTAGACGTTCTGTTGTTGTATTACATCTAATGCCATGGTTTTTTTCACAAACATTTCGAATTTTGAAAAAAACTTCATTCTTTGAAATACAGTTCATCTCTGGATCAAACGCGGTCTCGGAGGAGCATGATTGTTTGTTCATCGCATACGACTGTGAGCACTGATAATACGATGTACAATTACATGGGTCTATTCGGAATTGGTTGAGTTCTGTTGCGTTATTGCATCGTGCAAGGTCAAAGTCTTTCTCGCACAAACCTATTAAAGAACAAAGAATTACATACCGTTATATATTAATAATATTTAGTACAAAAGTACCTAGATATTACATTAATAAAGATATACAGTCATTGTATCTATTAATACAACCTGTAGTGTAATTATTTGCTATGTTATAGATATATTTTTTTAAGATTTTAAAAAATAAGCCGTGTCAAAATTAAACTTTCTAAAAGTGCTCGTCATTGTTCGCGTGGTACAATTGTCAAAGATTGGCCTGGTGACGCAGCTGTTTATTTGTTTTGTTATAGTGTTGGCAATATATTATCATGACAAAGTCTGAGTGCCTCATCATAATGAGGTTGATGAATAAATAAACATCATTAGTTAATTAATTCGTGATAAGGTTTACACTGAAGCAATTTTAATGTTAATACGGTTTGAATTTAAAAAAATGACCAGGGCCCGTATTCACCAAACAATTCTTAGACTAAAGTCTAAGAATAAAGAAAATTCTTTAACATAGAATATTCAAGAATTTCTAAAATCTTGAGTCAAACTTGGCATTAACCACTTCTATCTACATCATTAACCTTGTAGAACATTTTGTTAATGGAATAATCATCAGTGGTAGTCTGTATATATTCAAACGCTGGACGCATTTTTCTTGGTTCTAAGTCTATTCTTTGCTCTTAAAGGGGCCTTTTCACCGATTTTGGCATGTTTTGAAGTTTGTCATTAAATGCTGTATATTGATGAATGTGAACATTATATTTTAAAAGCTCCAGTACAAAATCAAAAATAAAATTTAAAAAAGGAAAAAAAGTAGCCCGCAGCCGGGCTCGAACCAGTGACCCCCGGAATCCTGAAGTAAAAACGCATTAGCCAACTGAGCTATCCTGCCAAGCATACATAAGATGCGTATTTTATACGTTATATAAGCAATCTTCGTAGTTTCACAAATTTAAACGACAACAGAACTCTCCAAATTATTCAATCGTTTCGCGTTGCAACGCTTTATCATTTTTAGGTTTTTAAATCGTCAAAAGATGCATATAACGGCTATATTAGACCATGGCAAACGTTCAGTAATACTGTTTCCTCACAAATATCATAACTAAACCGAAAATGTGCGAATCTGAAACAACTTTTTTCAATTTTGTCAATTTACCAAACCGTGAAAAGATCCCTTTAAGTCTAAGAATGGGTTGGTGAATGCGGGCCCTGGTGAACTCGTGACGGCAATTCACCAGATTTATAACTCGACCTAAACACTGTCATTATTAATAACCATTCACTTTAAATTAAAGTTTGATCAAGATAGAATCTCAAGATTACATTTGATCTGGTAACTAAACATTTGGCACTAATTTATTCAAATCCAAACTTGGCTAGATATTGTAAGACAAACTCAATTACACAGTTGTGACATTATCTTATTATAGATGTAACTTCGAACGACGAAACAGTTTTTCTAAAACTTGACTTAATGACCTAGCTTTCGCCCCCCCCCCACTTGACCCAAATACGAACTGAGTCTTCATAAAGTCGAGATAAGTATTCTGAAGAAAAAAATAAGACTGAGATGACATGTTAACCTCTTGAGTGGTAACTTGCTGAACGCTACCACTGCTTACCATACGACACACGACGTCTGATATAGCCTGAACAGAATAGCTCACCTTGAGCAGTTCATACACAGCTCGGCTTAATAGTAAGTGTTTACCATTGAAATATCGAGGATCCGACGACGTCATTCTTGTTGCTTACCAATCCTTATACGATCGGTATCATATCCACGCAAATGACCTGAAGATATATAAACATGTATTTAGTATTGCGGTAATAAAACATGTATCTGCTTGTTGACCACAGGTTGTTAGCGTGTGGCTATGATATTAATTAGTGAACTTATCATTTTGAATGATAAATAATCATATTATAACGAAAAATAAAATTTTCTGCAGTTCATCTCTGGATCAAATGCGGTCCCGGAGGAACATGATTGTTTGTTCATCGCATACGACTGTGAGCACTGATAATACGATGTACAATTACATGGGTCTATTCGGAATTGATTGAGTTCTGTAGCGTTTGTGCATCGTGCAAGGTCAAAGTCTTTCTCGCACAAACCTATTAAAGAAAAATAATTGCATACCGTTATATATTTAGTAAAACAGTACCTAGATATTACATTAATAAAGACATACAGTCATTGTATATATTAATACAAACTGTAGTGCAATTATTTGTAATGTTTATAAATATATTTTTAAAGATTTTGATAAATAAGCCGTGTCAATATTAAACTCTCTTAAAACGCTCGCCATAGTTCGCGTGATACAACAATTGTCAAAGATTTGGTCTGGTGACACTGCTGTTTAATTCACTGTTATAGTTTTGTCAATATATGGTCAATGCAATGTCTGAGTGCCGTTTCAACATTATGTTAATACATTAATTTACATCATTAGTTAATTAATTCGTAATAAGTTTAAACTGAAGCATTTTTAGTGTTAATAAGGTTTTAATTCTTAAATTTAAACTAGTGACGGCAATTCACCAAATTTAAAACTCGACCTTTTAGGTTAAGTTAAGTTTTTAGGGTTAAGATGGACAAATTGTTAAGTAAAATATTTAACAAGCTGTACGATACACACAAGACCTATAAACAAAGTGAGGGCGTCAGAATGTTTCCTTTTTATTGAAAGACATTCCTCATGCTGCGTAATAACTGTTACCCAGTAAAATGCATGTACATTTAGTACCAAATAATGTAATTTTTATCATTTACTGAAACTTAAATTTATCAGCAAAATCAATGTCAGCGGATAACCAGGTCCTTTCTTATCATTGAGTTTCAAAACCTTATAAATCATTTGCAAACAACGTTTGCGAAAACGTTAATCAATCAGGAATAACAAAACAAAATCGCCATATAACACAGATGATCTTTGAGCTCTAACATATGTTTAAATGTCCGCTGTTACATGTCAATATAAAAAAACTTAACAGTTGAATTCTACAGAATTGTACAGGTTTGTGAACGTACTGTACGTTTAATATGTAATAATATCTGATTCTTCTTGTCGTATTTTGCCAATTCTGTTAACATTTTCTTTAGTTTTTCTTTTACCAACAATTTAAATTACATGTATGAAAACCACTTATTGACGACAAAGAGACCTACCTTACAAACCATATTGACTATATCACCTCTTTCGTTTTTTAGCATAGGTGCAACGCACCTATGCTTAAGGTATATACGACATTTCGAAAACCCACATCGATCGGTTGACCATTATGAAGCCTTACGTGATCAAAAATCAGACGAAATATCTATTTAATTTAGTATATGGTAATTCTTACAATTTTTTTTTGAAACGTTTTTCTAACGTTTTCTTCCAAGAATATTGCTTACACCGATTTAAGTGAATTTTTCTAAGACCGTTTTACGTGAAAAAACCTTCTAAGAAACTTAAACAAATTTCGTTCGTAAAACAATTCTGTTCTTGTTGATAGTGACCTCACACCTGATTTCTATATCCTTTGTTTACTGTTCTGTGAGAGGTCAAATGTTTACATAACTGAATTCATAAGGCCCTGGTTTAAGGATATGTAACATTTCATCGGTTAATTATAAATAGAAAATAAAACATATTCTCAGCAGGAAGTGGGGCATAAAGCACTTTTATTCTTTGAAAATGTGTAAAAAATGGCGGAGTACGATGAATGTTTTCTGATTTATGACATGGATTCTGACCTGCCTTTCTATGGATTTGATGAAGTAGAGTTTGAAAGTAATAGAGATGTGTTAATTGAAGTTAAAATGATTTACTTTGAGCCAGAAATTAACGTTACGAGTAGAGCTAACGGTTTAAATGTGGCATCGGATTTAATGGATTCGCGCGAATTCTGGACGAGTGTTGTGTCTGTAAAATATTAAATGGAAAGCTGTAAATGTATCAAGTCGGAAAAGAAAACGGATGGTTGCATAATGGTATGCGTGAAATAATGTAATTCTACGTATTTATTTTCATAGTTATGTCATTTTGTAACCATTCACATTCGTCACTATTTGGAATTCCCTTTTCTAAAAATAGAACATTTTGGTAACAAGGGGGGCGACTCGTGATGTCAGCAATCGTTAAGGTTACATATACTAAATAATCGAGTCATGAAGGGCTGTACTTTCTAAACAAATCATCATATTTTCCTCGAAGGCATGTTATACACTTTAGACTGTTGTTCTGGTTTTATCGTTTGGAGATATTGATAGGGTAAGCATAGGTGTTCACTACTAAATCCATGAAATAGGATAAAGTTGGAGATTAAAGTAAACAAGGGACAAAATTGTCACAAAACCAGGTTTTTATTGTGAAAAAAAAATCTGATAAAGGGAGAAAACTCAAACTGAACTTTTGAAATTAACAAACAAAATTAACCCCCTTTGTAAGTTTGTTTTTTAAAAAAATCTATTTTTAGTCGTGGCGACCTTGACATTGGAGATATTGACGTGATTCTTTCGTGCGACACACCGTCCCATGATGGTGAACAAATGTGCCAAATGATTTTAAAATCTCACAATGAATGACATAGTTATGGCCAGGACAAGCTCATTTATGGCCATTTTTGACCTTTGAACTCAAAGTGTGACCTTGACCTTGGAGATATCGACGTAATTATTTCGCGCGACACACCGTCCAATGATGGTGAACAAATGTGCCAAATGATTTTAAAATCTGACAATGAACGACATAGTTATGGCCCGGACAAGCTTGTTCCGCCCGCCCGCCAGCCCGCCAGCCAGCCAGCCAGCCAGCCAGCCAGCCCGCCCGCATTCGCCAATCTAATAACCAGTTTTTTCCTTCGGAAAACCTGGTTAAAAATGGCACTGCAAAAGGTGACAATCAACTAGAAAACGGCCGAAAAAAAGGCGCAAAATCAGTCGATTTTGATTTGAGTAGTATTCTTTTTTTTGGTTTGAACATGACATATCTTTTTTAGTGCTTAAATCGATTCAGACAATAATGCCCGTCAAGAAAAGGTATGGTTATGGGGGTCTCTATGTGCAAAATGTTGTATTTATTTTCGCTCAAAGTTGTCGCTTTTACATCGAAACATATAAGTAAACTATTTAGTATAATTTGAGCTAAACATTTACTTCAGCAGCAACTTCCCTGTATCTTGCAACTATGCTTTCAGCGCAATCGGCGCTCTCGTATTTTCTGGTAGAACGAACTCTGAACTTTGTTATGAATAAAAGATTAAACCATATATATAATTTCCTGGTTAAAGCGAGTATAATAATGTTTATCCGCTCAAGAATAAAGTGTCTTTTTCAACGCAAACGCTATTTTCCTAAGGGATCGCCGAAACCCAAATCCCAACTTTATAACCCATCCTACCCCAGAGGGGGTAATCACGTGATAGACAAGATGGGGACGTCCATTCCGAGACAGTTAGTTTTTCGCCGTTTTATACCCTTTATTACTTCTGTTTATTTTTAAATGACGCTCACTTTCCAGCCATATCAGTAAGAAGGTGATTAGCGTTTACTTCGTATTTTAATTCGCTTTATATCTCGACTTTACTGGATGCAAATTTTCTTAGTGGAGCTTACTAGTAATTAAGTCATCCCGCTAAGAAATTTTGCACCGAGTAAAGTCGAGATATAGAGCGAATATTACTTCGAAATAAAAGCCAGTAACTTTCTTTCTTATATGGCTGGTAAGTGAGCGGAATAAAAAATAATAATACAAGAAGTAAAGGGTATAAAACGACGAAAAATACCTGCCTCGGCATGGACGTCGCCATCTTGTTTGTCACGTGATTACCCCCTCTGTACCCAGTCTACTGTAACACATAGACTCGTCCACTAAGTACAAAACCACTGCCCGTGCAAATTGTCGGTCTTTTACTAGCTCGTCGCATCACAGGGTAGGTCGCGCTATGGTTTACAAGTTTATATTTTCTTTAGCCTTGGAACACGGTGAGGTGTAAATCGCATTGCTTTTATTACTGTTAAAATAAAGTAAGTCGCATTGCTTTTATTACTGTTGCTTTTAGCATGTTGTCTCATTGCTATGTAAGTTGCATTCATTGCTTATTAAGAAATTTATTTTCATGCGCTTCCACGAACACATTTCCCGCTTGTCACATATATATATATATATATCACTCGCTAAAACACATTTTTGAACATGCAGGCGTTGTTAAATATAAGTCTATTACAGAGTTTAGCTTGGTGAGCTTTAACCTGTGGACAAATGTTGAACAGCTGGGAATTCTATGTATCGACCTCATGACATATATTTAGTAAGTCGTTCGTTGTGAATCAGTTTTAAAATAAAAATAAGTTTGTTTTCGCGTTCACGACCAGCCAGTACCGTAAGTGCAAATCCGACTATGTTGTGGTATGCAAGGTAACTTATTCAATCATGTTTGTAACATTCACTAAGTATTATTTAATAGAATCTCAAAATGAACTTAAACATATCAAGAAGTATATTTTCAAATAACGTGAGCATCGTTAAAACGGGTTAACAAAATAGCTGACCTACCTAGCATATTTTATATAATGAAGTGCGTGAAAACTTGTTTGCCGTCATTAGACGTCAGAAGTTTAGATATAAAACTTGATATATACAACAATGATTTTGTTATTAATATTCAACTATACTATTTTGAGATGCACATAATCTTTCATTAATCCATACATCCGTCTGAATACTTAAATTCTGGTAAGTGCATTTTAAGCCAAATGAAGTAACGAAGTGTATCATCCTCTTTCTGTCTTTAATACAATTTGTATTTTTTTCCGGGTACAACTTACTCGAACCGTTAAGTTTTTAAAAATAAAATAAAAAGATATAAGTATGTACAGTAAGTTTAAAATACATGGGGTTAAATTAATGATTGTCGCTGAAGAAAAGTTACCAAACAGTATTCCCATTTAAAGTGTCAACATAAAATCTGATCAATACCTTAGGTGCGGTACGAGACGAGAAGAACGTCATTGTTATGTTAATACAGTCCTGCTTAATACTCGCTGTTTTCGGTAAACCATATGATTTCGCACGTTCGGTGTTTGCTTGTTTGTAATTGCGAAATGTGCAATGAACTTGAATGCTCTACTCTCAAACAATTGCGTGCATTTTGCTAATACCGTTGATATAAAACGTTTTACGTAGATTATACTTTTAATTCGTATCATAAAAAAACGCAAGTACAACAAATGTTCCCGTTTCCATGTGTTGTTAGTGTCAAATGTATTCAACTTAAATGTTTTTGTTAATAACCATTGCAATTCTTTTTAAATTAGTTCGCGTTCGTGTGACGCAAACAACCAACACAAAACATTTGTTCTCATGAGTTGTTATTATATTGAAAAAGTTAACCAACAAACTTTAGGTAAGTTTGTGATTCATTTAAGTCGTTGCATGATGAACGGCAGTATTTGAAAGGGCACTTAGGCAAACAATGCATGTTTACGTATGTGTAGGGAATGTACATCACAAACTTTAACTTGTGGCTAGTAGTTTACAGAAAAAACTTAAATCTCCTCGCAAGGTAAACAATTAATAAATGTATGATTAACTGGTTTCATAAAAATATCAAATCTCCGTAATGTGAACATGAGACACATTTAGCTATAGCGAGTTGGTTACACGAAAATAAAATACATTTACGTGTTCCGTTGGTTACACAAATAATAAGTCAAAGCGCCTTGCGTTCTGAACATTAGATACATTCACGTATTGTTACCTGGTTTGTGAAACGTCAGATACTAGTGTCCTTGCAGTGTTGATTGAGCATTAAGCGCCTTATTCTATTAATAGTTAACCTAAAAATCTAAGAAATGTGCCTGGAAAAAAGTTGGTAGGCATTTTTTAGGCATGGCTTCTTTTTTATGTTCTTTGGTATCTACATACCCTCTGCTGAAAATCTAGAGGTGATATCACCTTCTCAGGTACTTGACATCCTTTTAATTAGGTCAAAGGTCAATGTGTACAGTTTTCAGTTGTTTAGGAGATGAAATACATCTCATTGTGATTTATCACCAAAATTGTAAAGTTTAAGGCAGTAATATTGTCTGAAAATGGACCTGCTTGGATCTAATTAAAATTTTATATATTCCAGTGTTCTCTTATATAGGTCAAAAGGTCATTTAGTGCACTTTTATGCCAAAATAAACATGACAACTGGCATTTAAAATCAACAGAATAAAATTTTATGTTAAAAAAGTATTTTTTAAACAAAGGAATAGTTTTTGCTAATTTGTATTAACTTTTTAACATATTTGTAAAGTGAAAAGAAAAATTAAAAGGATTCATTATATATATTTATATATATATATATATATATATATATATATATATATATATATATATATATATATATTATACAATATATATATAATGAAGTACAACGTACGCTTAACATAAAGACTGAAACTCATTTGTGTATTTCAGTATCTTATTAAATTGTTTTTTAGTGTACATTCTTCACCCTGTTTAAACTGCATATATCTTATACTGCTGCTATAATCCCTGGTGAATTACTAGATAAATTCGACAAATAGAAAATTAAAGTGAAGAACTTTTCTTTCTGGAATTCCTACCTATATTTGGTTGACAGCCTTATGAAGTTCATTAAAGCCCAAATAATAGGCGATTTGCTGTTGCATATTGAAGCCTTTTCCGAGATGCTACCGTGGCTAATGGTGTTCGACCACACAAACTTAGCCCGTTAGGGTCCTGTATATCTAGCATTAGAATATGCAGCACCTGAAGTGTTCAAAGAGTATATCGAAGGTCACTTTGTAGTCAGGCTGAAGGAAAAAGCATTCACCGGAGTACCTGTCGACCAAACTACTGAGTGGATAAACAGAATGTGTAAAACGACAGGGGGTATTATTGGAATAACAAGACAGGACCAAGCAAGAGAAAGGTTTTGTATTACGTGGTCAGTAAGATCTGAGGTTTACAATAGTACCATGACATTGTTCAATCAAAGTGATGATGTCGAAGATATTGGAATATTCAAGAATAGAGCAGATGGAACTCGTTCGAGGGTTTCTAAATAGGAAGAGTGCATTAAGGAAATGATGCAGCTCTTTGGTTCATATGATATATTCGGAGTACATAAAGAGGAGAACAGACTGTTCTGAAAAGCATCTAAAGACGTTGCAACTAATGATATCACAGATGATTTATTAACCAGTAAAAGTCGAGGTAAAACTTTACTCTAAAAATTTGCAGAGAAAATGCTGAAAGAGCAGAATGTTGAATTTTATGCTCCTATCCAAAAGGTACAGTACAAAACATTTGCATATCTCTATAAGGAGACAGTCAGTGAAAAGTAGAAAGTGACAAAGATTTTAAAGGCTGACAAAAAAGCTAATACAGAGACTTTTCAACGCAGGGAGAGCCGTAGAAACAGCATCGGTACTAGAACATTAACTTTCTGATGTGTCATTATCATTTGCAAAGGCCGGTGGGAAAATGCATGAAACCCAGAAATCAAATATTCTCCAAGTGCTTACAAAGGACAATAATATAGTGACGCCTCAAGTTGTTCCGACCACGACTGATGCAATAGTGCAATAATTGATGGACACGCACTTAATTCAGAGTTTAGGTAACCTAAGGACTGTCAATTATTTGGACAATATGCAACTGTTTTTGTAACATCTGTTTTAAGGCATTTCAGCGCAAACACTACCCGAGTTGATGTGACTTTTGATCGATACTTTGGAAGGTAATATATCAAAGAAGCAACGAGAGTTAAGAGGAAAGGAAAGCGTCGACCTATTAGGAAGCTCATAACAAGTCCAAACGTTCCTCTTCCGCAAATATGGAAACAGTATATCACACACGATGACAATAAAGCAGACTTGGCTGAATTTCTCTCAAACGAATCGCTAAAACAATCAGAAAATCTTCCAGCAGGATCAACTATAGTTAGGGAGGCGGATTTCCAGGTGATGTTGATTCAAAGTCGAGTTCTTTTGATGCGACAAAACTATGTGTAAATCATGAGGAGGCAGATACACGGATGATATTGCACTCAAGGGACGCTATTGATAGAGGCTACATGCGTTTAGAAGTATATTGTAGAGACACGACGTTCTGCTCTTGTTTATATACCACCTTGGAGCTGACTTCAAGGTATATAACATATCTGATACAGGCAAACAAAGAAAATGTTATCATGTGCACACTATATCTGAAAAACTAGGTTACAATGTCAGAAGGAACATTTTGGGTTTCACGCATTGACAGGATGCGACACCACGTCTGCTCTTAATTGAATAAGTAAGAAAACCGCCTGGATGAAGTATATCGCAAATCTGATAAATTGGAGGGTGTTGGTAGAGATGGTGATGCTCTAGCAGTTTCTAAATTTCTGCGTGTGCTGTATGGCTGCTGTCAGGACCACCCGCTAAACATTGACACATGAGGGTATCGTTTATTTTTGAAAGCCAGAAAGAGTTTGGATTTATTACCCCCTACAAATGATGTGCTTGAACTTCACATTAAATTGGCAAATTATCAGGCAACAAGGGACAAAATTGTCACAAAACCAGGTTTTCATTGTGAAAAAAAAATCTGATAAAGGGAGAAAACTCAAACTGAACTTTTGAAATGACCAAAAAAAATTAACCCCCTTTGTAAGTTTTTTTTTTTTTAAATCTATTTTTAGTCGTGGCGACCTTGACATTGGAGATATTGACGTGATTCTTTCGTGGGACACACCGTCCCATGATGGTGATCAAATGATTTTAAAATCTCACAATGAATGACATAGTTATGGCCAGGACAAGCTCATTTATGGCCATTTTTGACCTTTGAACTCAAAGTGTGACCTTGACCTTGGAGATATCGACGTAATTATTTCGCGCGACACACCGTCCAATGATGGTGAACAAATGTGCCAAATGATTTTAAAATCTGACGATGAACGACATAGTTATGGCTCGGACAAGCTCATTTATGGCCATTTTTGACCTTTGAACTCAAAGTGTGACCTTGACCTTGGAGATATCGACGTAATTATTTCGGGCGACACACCGTCCAATGATGGTGAACAAATGTGCCAAATGATTTTAAAATCTGACAATGAACGACATAGTTATGGCCCGGACAAGCTTATTCCGCCAGCCCGCCAGCCCGCCAGCCAGCCAGCCAGCCCGCCAGCCAGCCAGCCCGCCAGCCAGCCAGCCCGCCCGCATTCGCCAATCTAATAACCAGTTTTTTCCTTCGGAAAACCTGGTTAAAAATATGGCTAAATGCCACAGATAAGGATTTTATTTTCAACCTGATGATCCTCTTGATACTGGCGCATGGAAACTTGGAGAAAATTCATTGAAACCGGTATGGATGAGGAAACCAAAGGTCCCTGCAGCATGTGTTCAGTGAGTATCATGTGGCTATCAAACCAATTGTAGTACAGCACGATGTAAGTGCTATTGATCTGACCAAGGATGCTTGTTTTAATGCGCATGTGAAGCGAATGGCTGTTTAAACCCTAGATAATTATTGTAAACAATAAAAGATAAGGAGATACATATACTGCCATAGTAATTCGTGTTTTGGAACAAAACTGTGAATTTATGTAACGTATGTTAAGTCAATTATCACACAGGACCGACATTATCTTCAGCATGATGATTCAGTACTTGGTCATAATGTGCATTGAAGTCAGATGAATGTTCGTTTTATATTATAACTGGTACTTCAAGATTTTGAAATATATTACTAAATAGATCACTGTTTTTGGTAAAATAATTTCCTGTTTTACATTATTCATATCTATTACAATTAATACTAATTTGATGAAATAACGTATCTTGCATAATTATGACATTATAGAACATACAGTATTAAGAACTTCATTAGTATCAGTATACTATTTTAGCTACAATCTTTTATTTAAAATAGTATGAAGCATAATATGCATATTAAACAATATATATATATATATATATATATATATATATATATATATATATATATATATTAAGTCTGTAACGTAGATCACACATGTTTACTTGTAACTATACTTTCATTGTTTCAAGTCTCGTAATTGTATTGAAAGGATAATGCAAAAATAATTATGGTTCTTATTATAAAAAGTTGTTATATTATAAAACGCAATAATTATATGAAGTCTAAAAATGAACATTGTTTTCTTTTAATTTAGGTAACGTAATTTACAAAGTTAGGAACATTCACTTAAGATAAAACAGAGAAATACTCTTTTCATCATCAAAGTCTCCATCTCTCATTGAAAAGTTACTTATACATATATAAAACATAGATCTTTGGTTGGTTTCAACCTACACTGCAATTTAAGTTCCATACGGGTTATAAAAGTGCACTTGATGACCTTTGACCTACTTATAAAAAGCCAAAATCAGTTAAAAAATGAGATAACCCCTCAAGCATCAAATATAAGTCTGTTCAGGAGTAAAATCAGTAATAGAATCTGATATTTTACAATGTTACCTCATTTTTTAAAGCAAAATGCACTCATTGACCTTTTGATCTAATTACAGGGTCATCAAGCCTCCCAGAGGGTGACATCCCCTCCAGAATTAAAAAAAAATGTATTTGCAATCATTATAACATAAAAGGAAGCCATGCCTAAGAAATGCCATCAGATGTCAGATTTCAGGAAATTTTAGGCCAACTATAAATGCTACGTGATGTTTAGAATATTTCTATTGCACTCTTATCCTTTTCTTTGTTTATAACATTTAATTTCTTTTTGACATTGATGTTAAAACACACACGGGACACAGTTACGTCTCTCTAATAAAAATATAATACCGAACCTTCTCAATCGATTTTTCTGCTGTATCTGTCTAATAATTATTATATGAAATAACTGTCCATACTCTACAACCAACTTTACAAGAATGTCTATACTCATTTCGAACGTGCGTGTATTTTGAAACTGAAACAGTATTTTGTTCATAAATTATTGTTGATTGTTTTAATTAGTTAGCTTGAGCTTATTAAAAAAAAAGACCATAGAGTAATATGCTATATTTTAAACTTTTTTAAAAGATTAACATTGGCAGTCACCACATCATACAAATAAAATATTTCAAAGCACAAACTTCTTTCAAGCTATGATTAAATGTAAATTCTTTAACGTATCAATTAAATCTTGTTGTAATAACATCATGTTCTATCTTATCACCAGTTTGATGTATGAAAAATCGCAATTTCAAAGACCCGTGATAGTTAATACCAGAGAATGTCATTTTTTATCGTGGTAATGAAGCTCGGACACAAAATATGTGACAAACATCTTGTTCAACTTTTTTAAACGGATGTAAAGGAATTTCATATCCCGTAGCTCGGTCTGTGTTTTTACGAACCTTTCATTTATAAAAGTATCAAATATTGATTCCGTTGAAATGTTGTAATTAGAGTTGTCAACGGACGCCAGAATTTGTATCTTGTCCGTATGAAGTAAGCGGCAATATCGACCGAATAGTGCAATCATATTCGTGTATTACTTAACCACAACATAAAACGAACACAATTTATTCATTTAAGCATCATTTTACAGCGTATCAGAATAAACTGTATCTGTTTACAGAAATCAGTGATAACATGCAATATCAAGTAAATTCATTTCATTGTTAAGTCTGCATAAATAACAATAATGAATGATTTAAAGAAACATATAATTATTTCTTTTCTTAAAGCATGTTATACAGTAAATAACTAACTTCCATAGGGTCTCTTTATTATTACTATTAAAACGTTTACATAAATTCTGTATACTTGATGTTACTTTGAAGTTCGTTGATTTTTTTGTATTTCTTCTAAATAAAACGGACGTTTAAGTATAAATTGATACTGGTCTTCTTAGTCGTTAAGAATAAATAAAGTGCACTTTCTTTCGTGTCTGCTATTGTTATAATGTCGGCCAGTTTCAATCAATAACTTATGTGCCAATAGACGTATGATAGCCATGATAGTTCTATGTGTTGTATTGTCGATTACATCCAAATACAGAGACTTTTACATAAAGGGTTGAGTTCTTTGTTAACTAGTAATAAGGTTGATAAATCCACATTATCTCTCAACTCAGATTATATACTGATCCCTATTCTCAACAGTAATAAAGGGATCAATAATTTCAGACTCAGGAAATAACCATTCATCTGTATATCATGATTGTTTCAAAATTTTGCGAACTTCGGAGGACCATCCAACTATCCTATTTTGTGTATTAATTTCTAATCTCTGCCTAGTAATGAGTTAGTCATTAAGTGTGAGGGTCTAAATTATTGTATGGCAACTGGAAAACTTACGTAGTTTGCCATACGATAAACATAAACAATTTTCTTTAATGATTTATGTTTGTGTCATATTTGAAAGTTTTTAGTTTTAGTGTCATGCTCTTATGTTCAACATACACACATGATAAATATATTTAATATCCTGAAACATCACGTATTGATATAGCTGATTAGTAGAGAAACAGCGTAAATAACTCCGAACTCACTTTTTTATTCGCAATCCAAGTTAAGCAAACGCCTATTACTTTTAAAGTTTGTTCTCTGTAATGTTAATTACTTTACTTTACATATGTAAAATGCCTTACCTCAATCAGCTCAGCAAAATTATATTTCCTTTTTCACTCCAAAATGCAAAACAAACCCATTTGTTTAGACCGTTTATCTGCACACGAGGCAAATATATATGTATTTATTATCGTTGTGTGAATGAATAAACTGGTTATACAGGTTTTTGAAGGTGATATATGTCCAATGGTGCGGAAATCAAGATTTCCTCGTGCACAGATTTGTAGGTTTAGTCATTCGACAGGCAAGCAGGGTAGAGCGAAGACTTGATTTAAATCGTTTTATTTAGTTATGCTCTGTTTGTGTGTTGATGTTAATATTATGTTTTATGTGTTTCAGTGAGTTTTATGAGAGAAGACGGATGACTGACTTGAGATAGAAAGGGGCATTGGTTCCGGACATTTTACCATTAGATTTACATGGTTTTCTAAAAAGATTACTTAACGTTTACGATATAGTAACAGCTGATTATTTGTAGATTTCTCTAAAATTAGAGGTTTCAGGAGGTGATGAAGGCACCTATACACCGGTCTTGAGACATGGGTCCTCATACGTCCCCCTGCCATTAAAAGAAAAATGAAAAATGAGCAATAGAGTTGCGTATCCCGCTCGCGGTTACACCTGAATCGTTCGTAACCACCGATTATTGTTTGGGGTGTACGTGAAAAGTCATGTGCACTTCTCTTAATTGATGGTAATGAATAAATCTTGTAATTATCGCAGCTGTTTTTATCAAAACTAATGCTTCACGTTATGTACTTTTCGCAAATAGGCGTTGTGGATGAGAATAGGGGGCGTCCTCGGTGCGCTTTGGGCATCGGCGGCGGACGGGCGGTTGTTAGGGCCGTGGCGTCCTTGGTTGGGCTTGTGATTTTGAATTGTGTAGTTAAATTGTGCAATTGTATGATTTTGAGTTTAGGCTTGACGTCTGAAGGGTATTAATAATATTCAATTATTCACATGTAACGCATGTGCATGTTTAATGAAACGTATAACGACGTGTTCTACAGAATGGTTTTAGTATCGTTTCAGTTCTTAAATATATGAGAAGGATGTCGCAACGTTTACTGACGTCTCGAGACTCTTCAACTGAGCGGTGCCATTGGGGTCGATATCTGTTGGTCATTGAACACATTCGATCGTCAGAAGATTTGTTTCTTGCATTTATGTGTAGAAAGCCCTGTCAGATACAAACACCCACTCCGTGCGTGTGTTTCAAGAAATAAAATACCCTGCTTGTCATGACACCTAAACAAATGTGTTTGTTTTTATTCTAAATGGTTAGATGATGAATAATTTATGTTTGTCATAAAATGTAATGGAATATAAAACATAAATGTATATATATATATCTTCGGACACGTTCTCAAACGAGGTCACCAAGACCCGTGTGTAAAATATCGCAGTGGCATTGAAAATTGCGATGAACGGCTATGACAATGTTTATGATATATGAATACGACTTATAGTCACGGCCGTTTATCATGGGCGCCACCTCTTTTTCGATGCATTATTAAATGAGCCAATTCTACTTCCGAGGTGGCGGTTAGGACCGGATGTTTTGCAAATTCACGGATAATTCTTCAGGGTGAGTGGGTTTTCTATATTTTTCCAACATATTTCGCATTATTTAAAAAATCGGGCAATTTAGTGCGATTCAGCGAAGATTAGTTCATCCGTCAATGTACAGAAACAAATAATCACAACCCATTTGAAAACGCGAGGACCTTTGAAAGCAAATCGATTTCTTTTGCCTGTGTGACGGGCACATTTCCACCCGATTAATTCGCGATCGACATCAAAAGATTACGTTCAATATATACTAGCTGCTGCGTGTAAAAACATTGGCTTTTTCAGATTTAATAAATAGTTTTTAATTGTTCCAAAACAGATGGAGCCTATGCCAAGGAGGTGGCGCTAATGACAGGAGATGGTGCCAATGAACGATATATAAATCATCACATGACTTACATTTGATAGATACTGTTCCTTTTTCATTTGTTATTATTTTATTTTTATTTTTCAACGTAAATACTTTAATCCAAATCTATACAGAACATATACACATTCTATAAAAATGTAAATATGTAAATGTATAAGTGACCAACTAAACTAAGAAGTCAATAACCTGAAAAACATAGTGTACGATATCAACCCAAAATATGTAATATTCAATAAATCCAATAGTTAAATTATCAACATTATTTTTTTCTACATCAAGTGTGTTTATACAGTAACATAATTCATAAAATAATTGAAAGATGTTACATCTTGAAACGATGAGTTTTGTCACCTATTCATATTGCTTAATTCACTAAAACTTAAAGATCAATTAAAGTTAAATAGGCTAAAATATGTCGTTTGTTCATACAAACATCTGCAAAAAATTATGATAGCTCCGGTCTTAATTGTTAACTTTTTTAAAAATTATATACAGGTTCCTTTCCAGTTAATAGTATATTCAATGACAGAAACTTTCAAATTCTCTTTGAAACAAATGTTACGTCAAAATCATGTAGACTTTACTTTTTGATTATATTTCATTATTGTCGAATTAAGGACAAAAGATCGAACACTCAACCTGGAATACGACACAAAAAGTGTATGGTCGGCATCAAAAATTAAAATAGTTGAAAATGTGCGTCGGCGCCAACTCCAGTCAATAGAGCAACCTCCTTGGCATTGGCTCCATCTTTGTTGGAAAAATACCAAATGATCTATAAGATCGACAAGAATATTTTTGTGCATGGAACAAGTAATACATGCTAAAAGAAATTGTTTGATGCTGTTATCGATTTCATTGGATGGCAATTTGCTCGTCATAAAGGAAAAATACATCGATTTTCTGTTAAAAATTTCTCCATGTCACAATTTATAAAGGTCATCACGTTTATAAATGGCTTGTGAGTGTTTGTTTCTGTACATGTGTGGATGGATACATCTTCGCTGAATCGTACTGCATTGCCCGATATTCAAAATAATGCGAAATATGTTGAAAAAACACACATATACAACCTTTTCACTCTGTAGAATAATTCATGAAATTTCAAAACGACCGGTCCTTAGCGCCACCTCGGAATTAGCATTTGCTCATTTATCAATTCATTGGAATAAAGAGGTGGCGCCCGTGATTAACGGCTGTGATATCGTTGAATCATTTTTAACATGATATTGATTTATTACTTTTAATGACCTTTTCTATGTTAACGATGCATTACATTACGAATAGGACTATTCAAGTGATGATGATGTTGATGATTATGACGATGATATTTATGATTATAATGATCCCGCTGCTGTTGATGGTGATCCTGCTGCTGCCGCTGCTGATGATGATGATTATTATTATTATTTCCTTATTTGTACACATGCTATTCTTGTTGACCAATGTTAACCTTCATCTTTATTGTATTGCTAACATACCTTACATACAAAAATCCATTCAACTCAGGGCCCTCAATCTATCAAATCTGCCGCCGAATTTCGGCTGCAGTCCCCCACCTGAAAAGTATATTTTTTCCCCCAAAAAAACTGGGTTTTTTTCCCCTCAGAAAATGTAAAAAAAAAATCAAAAAAAATCGCTGATTTATAGTTGCAAATTGACTTCAATATATCACGGCCCGTTATATCGCTTTGTCCAATATAGGCTAACAAAAATGCAGTCTTGTTTCCGGTTACCCAACCGACCCTGTTTTTTAACCGCCGACTCAAACGTTTTTTCTGTTATGAAATCCGCATCCGAATTTAATGTCCGAAATTTACGCAACTGCGGAAAGCGTCTGAATCGTTCAGAACTGTTATTTTTGTTAATGTTTTGTTCCATTTACATTTATTCTAATCAATAAATGCTTTATTCAAATGCAGTCTTTAGTTTTCATAGAATATTTATTTGTACAGTAATTTACAGATAAAGACAAAAGCTTTCCTGTTACAAAATCCGCGTCCGAATTTTATGTCCGAAATTTACGCAACTGCAGAAAGCGTCTGAATCGTTCAGAACTGTTATTTTTGTTAATGTTTTGTTTCATTTACATTTATTCTAGTCAATAATGCTTTATTCAAAATGCAGTCTTTAGTTTTCAAAGAATATTTATTTGTACAATAATTTACAGATAAAGACAATCTGGATCAAACATCTTCTTGTTAAGAACTATATCTGAAAGTTAGTACTATGTCGTCATGCATTTCACACTGCTGATACCTTAAAATAATGACGATACCTGAAAATAATGACATTCTCGTTGAGTTAAATATTCAATTAAGTGTTGTGGTAAGAAAAAAAGCCTACCTACTGACCCACATTTAAATTCGATTACTGTTATATAGATTGAGTTAAAGTCCACTCTTTTGTCCTATAGATAGTCCCATATATAGAAATATATGTTTATAACAGTAAAACACAGTTGTAAAACGTATTGTTTTTATATAAAAATTCCCCCATTTACAAAAAGATTCCCCCCTCCTAAGGGCTGCGGACCCCTTCCCCTAAAGTAGTGTGAGGGACGCTGCTGAACTGTTAAAGCGAGATTATACGATTTTGTCAAATATTTAAGAATTTATATAAAATGTGTAAACACTTATTATATATATTTTTCAACATAAATTAAATAAAATATGAGACAAACATGAGTCAAAAAATGCGAAATAAGCCAGATTATTCATTCTGAAATCGAAAATGTCTGTACAGTCGAATTTGCCAGCATGTATATCATGCATGCAATAAGTGAATCTCAATTGAGTTTAATGGTTCATTTAAAATTCCTGCAACGATAATATATTCATACGACACAGGAACACTAACTGTGATCCTAATAAAAAGACGAATGCTTCTGTCATTGTAGGAAAATATGTACGAAATATCTTCGTCACAATCGGCTCGGGCGCTAATTTGTCTTTACTGCATTTTATGAAATTCGTCTTCAATGTATAAATTTTCTTGCCTATTTTGTGTTATTGCAACATATTTTATCAATATATTACAATTTAACACATATAAAAAATCGTATAATATCGCTAATTCTAACGGCTTTCGTGACTCCCCCCTATACCAGAATGCACCACAGGAAATACTTTTCTAGTATTGTATTGTTCCATACTATCGATGAGATAAATAAATTATTTTTCTGTCGTATTCTGATTTTAACGAAATATGCACTTTATGAAACTATATTTTGACATATTAGTGGTTTTATAGCCCTGTTTATGAAGTTGGGATATAAAATACCACCATTTGTTTATCCGTTTATCGCTTTTCACTCGATAATTTGTATCTAAATTCTTAATAAGTGGTGACCGCCTATAGAGGCTTATTGCCTATGGGGATTTACTCATTAAACGTGTACGTGAATAAAAATCGACAACAGGGAATTGTTTATGCATAGTAACTTGATCATGATTTAAACTTCCTTCTATATACCCGTGAACGTGAATTTAAAATTTGACAATTGTGTACGGGAAAGGCGTGAGCATACTGATAAAAATTCGATCAGAGATGGTGAAAATTTTACATATATTTAATATATTAGTCAGTTGGAAGCTTTGTACATTAGAAGAATCTGACTCGCTGTAATACCGTGTTATTATAAATACATAAGTACCGTGTTATTATATATACGTAAAACTAGCGTCTGTACCATAAAGTCGTGTTTGTTTGTCGATGGATGCGTGTGTTGGCGGTCAAAAAGACGGGCAGGCATGCAAGCGGGCTTTTTTAAGTTAACTTTTTTTCACAGCATATCATTTGATAAATTTATCGATAATTATTTTCATAGTTCTTCTAGCACTGTTATTGTGTTTAAAACTGCAAATTAACAAATAAAAAAGCGTTTAGGCCTTACATTTCCATTTTCAAATATGGTGAACATTAGTGACACTTTAATGCGAGTGTTAACTGCAAAGTAACGCATGCTTAGCTTCGAATGTGTCGTAAAATCATAGAGTAGCGAATGACTAAAAAAACGTTTCTGTTTTTGTATGGCCGAATCATTTCCCCTTACCTGGCCTATTAAATTAAATGCGCCCATTAATATCTTTAATTCATATGGCATCTCCACACAAATTAACTGGTTTTTTTATATAAAATCCTAAGCGTATTTTATTTTCTATCTGTATGTTGTTTGAAACAATAAACAAGAGTTTTTAAGACTGTCAATGTGTAAATAGTTGCAATTACAAGTTGCGTTTATGAAGTACAAATGAAAAATATAATATGTCATGTCGAGATGTTTTTGCAGGGCATTTCAATGATGAGCAGTCCAACGACCACATTCAAAGTAACTATGCTGTGTGTTTGTGATGTTGTGCTGTGTGTATTTGACGATATGCAGTGTTTTTGCGATAGTCTGCGTGTTTGTCATGGTATGATGTGTGAATGACGTACTATATCCTGTGGGATATTATGCCATTTTCATTCGCTATGATGTTAGATTGGGTAATTTTCATTTGGAATACTCGGTTCTTGTCAAATATCTCATGGTAACGTCATGCGTATGTCCGTCCGTCCGTATTTCCGTCTGTCTTATTGTAGATAAAATATGATTATATCGCATACGAGAATATGCAATATTTGTTTGGGACAGTTTTGACAACATGAATAAATTAAGTATAATTGGTATTGAGCATGCAGACATTAAACCAGTGCATAACTGTATGCCTTTACATTGGACGAAGCAGAAGACAACAGTCGTCAGCGTTTTTTTATTTACTTGATGCATGTAGAAATAAAAAAAACGTGAACCACGTTAAAACAAATGTACTCGCTATATTCGTCACATTTTTGTTAGCTTTTAGCACATAGTTTGCGAATAAATGTTGCGAACATGTAGTTTTGTTCGCAAACTTCGGCAAACTGAATTCAAATTCTTAACCTTTGCATGAGACTAACCTTGTTACCACTCTAGAAACCACATTTATGACTCAACGTGGATGAAACAAGGTCAGAATGTTTATTTTTACAATAAATAGGCACTGTTGGAGTGCAAAAACATGTTTGCAATAACTAGGTAACAATGTTAAACCTGAGATAAACCTTGCTATGTGAGTCTAATTTATGAATCAATCAGAATTAAACATGTGTCAGGTTGTTAATAATATCTAGAAACAAATTGAATCTGTGTCATGTGCGTAAAATCACTACGCCACCAGTTGTTATCCAAGTGCAGTTACAACTTAAGAAGCCACATTTATGTCTCAATTTTGATGAAACATTTTCAAAATGTGTACATTGACAATATCATGACCATGTTTTAACATTGTTCATGCATGATTAAAAAATATGCCACCAGGTCAATCTCCAGGTAATGTGTACAGTTAACGATTCATTGTCAACTTGGTTCTCTTGTCACATTGGCATTGTGTGTAAGCAATCCATGTACAAATGTAATATATTTTAAACAGCCCTTCTTTCTGGTCAATTATGACCAATATGTTAAAACATAGGTATGATTTAGTGTTCATATTTTAGCCACATTGTTACCAAAGTATCTGATTAATTAAGTTCATAAATTACTTACAATTAGGGATATATATGTTTTAAATTTTTCTGTTGTTCAAACATCAATACCTAAGTAATTCGTGTGTTCAGTGTATGTACATGCTATTGATTCAGATAATTGCCTTTGAAGCAAAAACTCATTGTTCGTCGTATGCAGTGACACTACATAGCATTTTCATGAGAGTGCCATTCAATACTAAATTATGTATATGAGCACTGATCAAAATTATGTACCCACAAATTTACACGAATTCTTATAAATGCACAATGCCTGTCAACAAATTTGATTCTTGTCCTTAATGAAGCAATAAAACCATTCGTAGGGAAATCTTTGTAAAACACGAACAATATAACCGGTTGAAGTATAGTGAAATTGCTAGTATTAATAAATGTAACACCAATTGAGCATACTGGTAGGTCATTTTGCATTGACGCCGGAATGTTACCGTCATACAATAATGATTGGGTACATTATACTGGTTTAGTATTACAGATCTTTGTTCATATTATATATTCAAGAACTTATTTTAAAACTGTATGTGATGAATAATTTTCTGAATACGCGATCACGCAGCTGCAAAATTTATTGACAAAATACTGACTTCCGCTGTTTTTATTCAACCATAAAGATCCACAAAAACATATACATTTTATATAGATATACCATATTATAACACGCTTCTAATTCTTTTTTATTTAGTACATCAATTACACATATTTGTGTATCTTGAACATGTGTTATAAAGCTTTTAAATCGTTTTCATTTGCTCTTTTGTTTGAATTACTAAAAGCACTACGTTATTTTGGTGAAATAACGTTGCAAAAAATTATCGTTTACAAATTGACTTCCGCGTGTTTTTATTGACCCATAAAGATCCTCAAGATTAATATAATGATTCACATGTTATTCAATGTTACATTTTGTTCTCTATTAAGTACAATTATTTTATTAAACATAGAATGATCCCATAGATGAATAAAAATCTGACCGGACACATGGGATTTCCCGCCGTCTAGTCAGGTTATTACCCACAGCACAATCTGCATAAATCAATCTGCATAAATCCGTTTTATGAACACGGAAGTATATGACATACAAATATACAGTATATCGATGCGAAATGATTAGCTTGGGCTTATCAAATCACATGTTGTATATATACCTTTTATATAATGACCTTTACCATGACGACGTTCGCATATAACGGTGGAACTGTCATCGAAAAGACATACATATGCACCAAATATTACCAAATAAAACATTGCACATTATTAATAGATATAACAATACTACAATAAATGCACAAGAATCTCAATACTTCAAGTCCAGTCATAACTCAGGCGAACCAGGAGCCACTATATCCGTTCGCTTTGCTGTGATTTATGATTTTGTTATGAACAAATATCAAAGCACTTATATACATACTTTGCCACAGTCTTGTCAATGGAAATAACCAATTTTGTTAAGTTTTACACGCCTGGCAATTTATATTATTTGTATAGACATTGTATGTTTACACTATCGTAAACAAAAGCACAAAATGTACGTTTCCCGCACATAATCCCATCTGTGATCAAATATATTGCAACAACAACCTTCAAGGTTCGTTAATGCATAATTTACAAAATTTCGCAATATTTTCAAATATTTTTTTAATGAATCACTTATTTTAGTAATCGTGTATGACGGCTATTTTATTCCATCTTTTACGCACACTGTTCAACAGCTGTTTGGTTAATATCTATGTTTCTGATATGAGAAAAAATGATTTGTAGAAATTCAGAAACACCAGCCTATCTACTTGGCAAGGCAATATATAATATGGTACTTTAATTTATATTTGAACACGTTACTTTTCTAACACATAGTAGTCCGGTGCATCTCCTTTCGTGTTGCTTGTATCGAAATCACTAGTTTGTGTGACGTATTCAACGTTCGGCCGATGCATATTTGATGGACCAGCTTCATTAACAGCTTCGTTGATAGCCCGTTGCATATTTGAAGGGCGATCATATTCTCGTGATGACCTTCTAAGAGTTGATGTGTATCCATCCTGGTCCATTCCTAGATCGTTACTATTTAATTTGAAAGCGGAATTGTCGTACTCGACGGATTCGTGAACCGACGGAGAAATACCAGAACTACTTGAAGTAACGTCAGATGTGAGAGTTCTATTAGATTGAAGGGTTGAAGGATTGCCAAATGGACCAGAGTTGTAACTAGGATCATCCTGCAAGAAAATTGATTGATCACTGAAGGTGATTCCTTAGAAAACAGATGCAAAAAGAAAACAAAACAAAACATTTGTACGTTTTGTTATAAAATGATCTTAAACATGTATTTTGATAAATCGCTCAATAGATAATGGATATTTGTTGAATTTGGTAATTCATGATTGATCAGAAAAAAAAAATATTTCACGAACGACACAGTGAATTCAAAATAAATGATCTACTGAAAAACAACAATTTTCATTTTTGTTTATGCTTTTTCTCCCGCTCATTTACATTAGAAAAAAAATAAACGGAGAATGGAACTTTAATAATGATGACATGACTGTATTGACTAAATTTTATAAAACGATTTTCTTTTTTGATTAACGCTGATTGACAAATCGATTTTTTTATTTTAAACAATGATATTTCCCTATAAGGCATAAAAAGCATTTTATAAAAAATATTGCACACATAATGTAATTGATACATGTGTACGAAATTGACATTTGAATGAATTCTAATTAACTTAACGTTGATTGAATCCGTTAATAAGATCAAATATGTTTTTTATTGATTCAACAAAATAAAGCAACAAAATAATATATAGCGATATAGTTTTAAAATAAAATCTCGTTAAAAACCATTATAATGTTTATGCCTTTTGCTTTGTTTTGTTGTAGTGTGTTTATTGTATTGGCAATACTCCACGTGGAATGCGGATAGTACATTTTTATTCTGCTTATTATCAGTATTCTTATATTGACTAGAAACCACATAATTATAATAGAATTTAAATATTTCAATAGATCACTGTTACATTCAACGCAGATTATTTCACGCATGTACTATTAGCTTAAACACACAGACCATTTTATCAGCATTATTTGCATATATGTGCTTTTCAACTTTCAAATGATGAATATACTTTCAAAAATTCAAAATTGTGTGTTACCGTACCAAGGTATCTGGAATAGTATCTGCTGGTATCGTATGGTACGGGTCGTCTGCATTACCGTTTTCAAAGTATTCAACATTCATCACAGTTTTTGTCCGCTTATGTTTCGCTCTGGATGAAAACAGAAGTTAGTAGGATGATTTATACAGTTTTATTACGTCAAGGCATTGGTTAAGTGAGAAGCTGTATAACCAATAAATAAAAGCACTTTGGCATTACAAATAGGACAATATAACATCTAACAGACACGCCTATCTGTTTATCTGTGTACTCTCAAGATTGTTTGAACGATTTGAGAAAATAATTAAATTCTATTATCGTTTATAAACAGACTTGGGGCCACTTACTTACATTTAACAAACAAATAACCTATCATTGATAGAGGACCAGTATAAAACGACTACATATTAACATTCTTAAACTACATCAAAGTGTCATTTTGTACTCAAAAATAATAATTAATTTCAATACGGAGGCAGCTAAATAAAGTCAATAAGCGTTAGACATTGGAAACCTAAAAAGTAGAGAATAACACAGAACATTGAAACATCAACAACAATACATTAACTCTTAAATTGTGTATGCACATTATTGATGAGACTAAGTATAAGTTAAACATGCAAAATTTGATAAGAATTACAATGCAATTAAATATTCAGCATGATAACTAATGGGTTTATAACAAGCATCATTGGAAATAATTACACGTGGTTGTATAGCCTATATGAGTAACAGCGGGCCCCTACTGAACATTACTCCGAATTGACCAGTCGCCAGCTGTCAATCAAACTCACGAAATAATCAATCAGATTTCGTTTATTGCGGCCACATGGTCCGACAAACAAAGACTGCCGGAGTAATGGATAAAGCGTTTTATGAAAACACAACTTAGTGGGCGGAGCGATCTCGTATTTTGCGACTGGTCAATTATCGAACAACAATATTGGAAAAGCAGCGGTTCTATCTGGTTTATACATACAAGCGGATACTTACTCTTCTTTTTGTTTCCTTTGTCTCCATCGACGTACGAACAGCAACAGCAATATTGCGAAGACCGCAATGGCGATACCCGCCACGATGAGTCCTATTACCATTCCCGCATTGGTCTTTGATCCTTCTACAGTCGATTGTTCCGTAGTGGTAGTGGTGGTCGTAGAAACGATCTCTGTGTTCGTACAAAGGGCTCTTAGCTCCGCTAGACGTTCTGTTGTTGTATTACATCTATGCCATGGTGTTTTTTCACAGTAATTTCCAGTTTTGAAAAAAACGTCATCCTTTCTAATGCAGTTCATCTCTGGATCAAACGCGGTCCCGGAGGAGCATGATTGTTTGTTCATCGCATACGACTGTGAGCACTGATAATATGATGTACAATTACATGGGTCTATTCGGAATTGGTTGAGTTCTGTTGCGTTATTGCATCGTCCAAGGTCAAAGTCTTTCTCGCACAAACCTATTAAAGAAAAAATAATTACATACCGTTATATATTAATAATATTTAGTACAAAAGTACCTAGATATTACATAAATAAAGACATACAGTCATTGTATCTACTAATACAAACTGTAGTGTTATTATTTGCTATGTTTATAGATATATTTTTTTAAAGATGGAAAAAAATAAGCCGTGTCAAAATTAAACTTTCTAAAAGTGCTCGTCATTGTTCGCGTGGTACAATTGTCAAAGATTAGCCTGGTGACGCAGCTGTTTACTTCTTTTGTTATAGTGTTGGCAATATATTATCATGACAAAGTCTGAGTGCCTCGTCATAATAAGGTTGATGAATAAATACACATCATTAGTTAATTAATTCGTAATAAGGTTTAAACTGAAGCAATTTTAGTGTTTATACGGTTTGAATTTTAAAAAATGACCTGGGTCCGTATTCACCAAATAATTCTTAGACTTAAGTCTAAGAATAAAGAAAATTCTTTAAATAAGAATATTCAAGAATTTCTTTAATCTTGAGTCAAACTTGGCATTAACCACTTCTATCTACATTATTAACCTTGTAGAACATTTTGTTAATGGCATAATCATCAGTGGTAGTCTGTATATATTCAAACGCTGGACGCATTTTTCTTGGTTCTAAGTCTATTCTTTGCTCTTAAAGGGGCCTTTTCACCGATTTTGGCATGTTTTGAAGTTTGTCATTAAATGCTTTTAATATTGATAAATGTGAACATAAAATTTTAAAAGCTCCAGTAAAAAATCTGAAATAAAATTTAAAAAAGGAAAAAAAGTAGCCCGTAGCCGGGCTCGAACCAGTGACCCCCGGAATCCTGAAGTAAAAACGCATTAGCCAACTGAGCTATCCTGCCAAGCATACATAAGATGCGTATTTTATACGTTATATAAGCAATCTTCGTAGTTTCACAAATTTAAACGACAACAACAGAACTCTCCAAATTATTCAATCGTTTCGCGTTGCAACGCTTTATAATTTTTAGGTTTTTAAATCGTCAAAAGATGCATATAATGGCTATATAAGACCATGGCAAATGTTCAGTAATACTGTTTCCTCACAAATATCATAACTAAACCGAAAATGTGCGAATCTGAAAAAACTTTTTTTCAATTTTGTCAATTTACCAAACCGTGAAAAGATCCCTTTAAGTCTAAGAATGGGTTGGTGAATACGGGCCCTGGTGAACTCGTGACGGCAATTCACCAGATTTATAACTCGACCTAAACACTGTCATAATTAATGTCCATTCACTTTAAATTCAAGTTTTAACAAGATAGAATCTCAAGCTGACATTTGATCTGGTAACCAAATATTTGGCACTAATTTATTCAAATCCAAACTTGGGCTAGATATTGTAATACAGACGCAATTACAAAGCTGTGACATAATCTAATTATAGATGTAACTTCGAACGACGAAACAGTTTTTCTAAGATTTGACTTAATGACCTAGCTTTCGCCCCCCCCCCCCCCCCCCCACTTGACCCAAATACGAACTGAGTCTTTTCATAAAGTCGAGATAAGTATTCCGAAGAAAAAAATAAGACTGAGATGACATGTTAACCTTGTAGCGCCGTTAAATGTCGCATCGCCGTTATATGTCGCAGGCTACGAGATTTGTCGCAACGTTGACGATAAATGTCGCAAGGAACGATAAATGTCGCAAATCCTACTGACGATATATGTCGCAACTTTAACGATAAATGTCGCAAAAATTTCAACAGCCGATATATGTCGCAACATTAACGATAAATGTCGCACACCTTTGTAAGTCATGTTAAAATGAAAAGTTGAAGTAAAAATGACTAAAACTTTCAGGTTAGATCTAGATTAATCGACGAGGCTTATTTGGGCCGACTTCCACCAGAATGGTCAGTTTTTAGTTAGTATTGTCCGAAATGGTCAGTTGTGGTCAGTATTGTCCATAATTGTCAGCTGCGGTGAAGATCGACCGAAGCGGTCATATTTATTCATTTTCGACCAAAAACGTTAAGCTGTAGTCAAAAATTACAAAATCCTTGTTTTAAATTGGTCGGAAATCGGAAAAGCGAGGGGCCCGTAAGTTTTTGCTTTGGGTTTAAGGCCGTTTCGACAAGTTTGGTTATTTAAGGTCAGTCTGACAGAAACCGTCTGGGTAGAACAACATGTGATAGCCTCGGTATTTCTGCTGGAGACTGACAGCTTTGCCATCTTTGAATCAGCGATAGAAGGCGAATATTCTTGGATAGAATCATCGATCCAGGATCACACCGAGACCTCTGGTCCCAACCTCTGTGCTCAGATCTTTGGGTTATTATGGGGCCGGCAAAGGAAAATGCCTTTCTATGAAAACTGCCAGGAATTACGAGTTCTCTTCTTAAACGGGTGGTCGTTCGGGTGCAGCTGCGCAATGCATCAGATACTAAACCCATAATCAAATTATCGCCGAATACAGCTGCCTGTACTCTGTGAACGGCTTTACACCCAACGTCGGTAATCAGGCTCAAATGACAAGGACTCCGTGTCGGTCGTAATTACCAGTTAACTGAACATGCTATCCGATTTTCCTACCTATATTTGAAGAAAGGCTTGCTATGGGTCTGTGTCCATTCAATATTCTTGTACGGCGATAAGATAAGTTCAGTAGCTGAAAAAAGTCTCTTAAGCGACACATACATTACAGTTGTCATTGACAAAAATAAGTACAAACGACAATTCTTCATATAAATCGGAATATATTTATGTCATTTTTCTTAATTCCATTTATGTTAATTTCACCAGATTATTTTCCAATATTCACAGTTGTGAAACAAATGTCGTTTTGGTGTTCCCATAAACATTTTGAATAATTCAGCATGATAGAGGACGTGAATTCGATGGGAAAGTAAAACGGTTGTTGAAAGTTCTCAATATAAAGAATATCAAAAGTCGCCATTATCACCCTCAAAGTCAGGGGAAAGTTGAAAGGATGCATTAAACATTGAAGTCAAAGATTGCATACGATTTGACGCATGCGAATAGCTTTGGTATAAACTGGGCAAAACAGCTACCAGAGTATCAACGTTTACTAAACAATGGCCCAAATGAATGTCTAGCATGAAAGTCACCGCATGAACTTTACTATGGAAGGGATCCTTATAATGACAATTCAAAGCTTAATCGCAAACTGCTAATAAAGAAACTAAGAGATGCCGCAAAAGTCGCAACACTACAGTGTAATAGGCGAAACGACAGAGCTCAAGAGAAGGCAAACAAAACACCGATTTATAATATTGGAGACTCAGTGCTGTTACGCTATAAGAAAAAAAGGTATTTTAAATAGGAGAATATGGGCAGTAGATGGGGTGATACAGAAGCGATCTATGAAAACAAACATGTACAAAATTAAACATCGTGTCCCCGAATCTGCTCGAGCAGGACAATCTGCCCGTTCGGAAGAAAATGGTACCACGTAAGCAACCTCACACAATATACGTGTACATCAACTGGTGCATCAAACAAGAAACGGTTGCATCGAAAACAGTATTGCATAACTACAACAAAATCGTCTCAGCTTGAAAACTTGAGATCGGAATTCGGAATACCCGTCGTAATGGATCCTATTGGGAACGGAAACTGACAGTTTGCAGCTGTTTCATATCACCTACGCCAGTATGGAATACATAGGTCGGAACAAACGCTTAGACAAGACGTAATAAACTTTTTGAGGCAAACACCCGTACTTGGTAACAGGATTTGTGGAGCAAACTGGTGGAACTCAATACTTGAGCAACCACGAAATTATTTGTCGCGGATGTCTACAGAATATAAATACGGTGACCAAATAACATTGCAAGCAATGTCGCAGCTGTATAATATGCAGATTTTAATAGTGTCGACTAGGAATAGTGCCACTACATTGATTAGTCCGGATGGGAGATCATGACTGTCAAGCCGTTAGGCCGGGTTTCCATGCATCCGTGTCCGCGCTCCGCGTCCGCGTTCCGTGTCCGCGTTCCGTATACGGACACGGAGTATCGTTTCCATGCATCCGCTTATTATTTTAGCCTTTCCGTGTAAAAAAACTCATTCCAAACGTGTTTGAAATATATACTGTGTCTTTTGAAAAGCGATTATAGAGTGTACAATATGCAGACGATATATATTCGCATATTACTATTCTCACTTACCTGAAACGCCATCAATTGACATTTCGTTGGCTATGCTTTTCCAGATGTTTGATGCAATTTCTTTGTCTTTGTATTCTTGTATACGTTGGTTGTATATTTAGGGTGATCCCTTGCTAAATTTATTATTTTTTTTCACTAAAATCTATGCTTGAAAGTCGGCCTTTCATGTTGACTGAGTCCGCGTACCGTGAAAAATCGCTCACTGAGCGATTTTTCACGGACGCAATACGCGGACGAAAAATGCGGACACCTACGAGCGATGATGATCTGAACGTCGGCGGTGATAACCTGACGGCTGGCGGTGATGACCTGAGCGCTGGCGAAGGTGACATGAACACTGGCGATTATGACCTGAGCGCTGGCGGTGATGACCTGTACGCTGACATTACGCGATTGAGAGAAATGGTACAGTTTTAAAGGAACCGAAAACACGTTCAACAAAACCGCCATGCGAACTTGCCGCGTGAGATTTGGTCTATAATTGTTGATATTGTTCTAAAACTAAGCCCTTTGTCAAGATACTCCCTTCAACGGGTAAATGGGGTGTTTAGAGATTTAGTAGGTAAGACACCGCCTCCGCGGTTGTATCTATGCCCTAGTCGGTTCGGTGACGTTACCGTATCGCCCATCAGTGTTCGAAAGATAATCGCAATATCTGGCTCTGGCAGTGGACTGGTCCAGGTCATTCGTCAACTTATAAAGCATTCCTCGTGGGTAAATGCATGGCTATTTCTGCGTTTAGCTACTTCACCCTAGGAAACCCGATGTCATGTGAGCAGCGTAAGACCAATCGAGCAGCGCGGTGTATGTTCGAATGAACTTACATAGGGTAAGTAAATTGGAAAAATTAAAATATTTCAAAGTCCAATTTGAAACAACTGTGAATTAACATTGATGACAAAGGTATTGGCCTACATGTAGAAAAAATCCTGACAAATATTCTTAAAATAATGAGCGAAATGTGGCTCCTTGAAGTAGAAGATCGGGCAAAATGGGCCATGTTCAGGCATTTAGGGGAGAAAAACTGCTTTAATTTGCAAGCCCTTACAATAATTAAAGGATTTATACAAACATATACATGTCTGCCATAACCTCTCAGCAGGGTTTCTCCAGAAAACTTTTTATTGTGGAGAAATGTGCTTTTTTAATGACCATGTTGGGAAAACATGGATACCAAATGGAGAAGACTGGGCCACCTTATGTGAGCAGCGACTTTATAATTCTTTTTCGTGACAAAAAAACTAATTTCCAGCCATTCCAGCCACCTTCATATCTTGAATCATATTTTATCACATGCTTTACCTTGTTTTCAATGTAATACAGACATTACGTATTTTTCACATTGCACATTTGTAATACAACATTTTAAGCGTTTTCATTGGCTACAGAATCAATAACTAACCAATCGCATGGCTTTAATTGGTGAAATGACGTTGTCAACATGAACTGACGTCACGATAGTAAACAACTTTTAGATCTATCAGCATTTGTTTGGTCAATTAAGATGTATTTTATTTAGTTTAAAAGCATGTGATAAAAACGATATACTGTACCTATCCAAAAACTTTTATATTCACGAAAGTAAAGGAAATAACTAACAGAAGGCTAAGTTTACTGATAAACGGGGATGAGGTATTTTTCACTAGATTGATTAGATTTTCACTCTGCAGCGAGCCTAGTGAATCGGCGACATAGAATACCGCTGCCTATATGTTAAGCATTAATTGAAGGCATCGATATTGACAAAATAAAAAGAACATATTATTCTTCAGTCAGTTCATCAGTATGCCAGTACAAACTCCGGCATATGCCAGTGCGTCTGCAACATAGTAATACATTAACTAAGATAATGATACATGTACTACAGTCATGTAACTAACACACAATATTCAATACAATTTTATCGTAATTTGTGTTGCAGTAATAATGTAACAGTTTTATCATATCTTACAATATTTGGCCAATCTTGATAACAGCAGTCCATTTAGAACAGGGAAATCAAAAACTGGCTACTCGAGCCAAGAATTATAAGAATTGATTGGGTCAATATTGACCACAACTGACCATTTCCGACAATACTGACCGCAACTGACAATTATGGAAAATACTGACCACAATTGACCATTTCGGACAATACTAACTAAAAACTGACCATTCTGGTGGAAGTCGGCTCAAAGAACCTCGTCAGGAATTCTAAATCTAACCTTAAAGTTTTAGTCATTTTACTTCAAGTTTTCGTTTTTAACATGACTTACAAAGGTGTGCGACATTTATCGTTAATATTGCGACATATATCGGCAGTTGAAATTTTTGCGACATTTATCGTTAAAGTTGCGACATATATCGTCAGTAGGATTTGCGACATTTATCGTTCCTTGCGACATTTATCGTCAACGTTGCGACAAATCTCGTAGCCTGCGACATATAACGGCGATGCGACATTTAACGGCGCTACAAACCTCTTGAGTGGTAACTTGCTGAACGCTACCACTGCACACTATACGACACACGACGTCTGATATAGCCTGAACAGAATAGCTCACCTTGAGCAGTTCATACTCAGCTCGGCTTAATAGTAAGTGTTTACCATTGAAATATCGAGGAATCCGACGACGTCATTCTTGTTGCTTAGCAATCCTTATACGATCGGTATCATATCCACGCAAATGACCTGAAGATATATAAACATGTATTTAGCGTTGCGGTAATAAACATGTATCTGCTTGTTGACCACAGGTGGTTAGCGTGTGGCTATGATATTACCCAACTCAAAATCACCTCAAAACGGGGTGCATCGCTTTGAACAGCCATAACTTCATCAATTGTGCAGCGATTTTCACGATCTTGATCTTATTCAACGCAAAAATGTAATTGTAAATTGTTTTTCAGAAAAGTTGATTTTTCGTATTATATGATTTTTTATCATTCATATGATAATTTCACTAATTAATATCATAGCCACACGCTAACCACCTATGTTGTTGACAAGTGGTGTTTGCTCTCATTATACTACATTTGTTACTGCGATCCTTCTGAAAGGATTGCCATAACTGAAAGAATACTAATACCAGTATACATTAATGTAAAGAGACAAGGGAAATGATTCATGCATTGATCTGCATATAACGTTTATGTAATTAAATATATTTTGCATATCAATGGTATTATATATATATATATATATATATATATATAACATACATGAGCCTGATGGTTTGGATTAATTTTCAAATATCAAACAGCAATATTACACCTGCTTGTACTTATGCAATTTAAATCGCACACAAACAATCATTTTAAAAATATCAAAATTGAATATGCAATACTGTTTGCGTAAAAGATTTTCCTACCTACCTGCCCATTACCATTTTGCAGGCAATAGCGAAGAGTAAAGAAACTTTTGTTTAAGCATGGCTTTACATAGTGTAATTTGATCACAACTCGCCAGGTATTCAAATTAATCAGTGAGTTTAGGGACCAGAAGTTTTTCTTTAATAATAATAAAATAGTTATTGTCGTTTATTAAATTGATTGTTATGAAAATGCATATATCAATACACAACATTTTGGATTTCAACTTTTTAAAGAAAAAAAAAAGATGTATGTGTTCTCCACTTTTACATATTTAGAGGTGAACGCAATACTGCGGAACATTTGTCATGTTTATTGGCAGCACTTGTGACAATGGCACGCATTTGGTGCATTTCACTTAAAATGCCTGTAACTTTTTTGAAGACGCTTGATGCAACCTGGCAACAAAAGATATGAACACGCTTAAATCTACCAACGTAAAAAGCTATTTCGGATACCGTCTGGGTGTTAAATCTTCATATCTGATCCTTTACCATAAAATTCATTTGCAGGTTAACGTCCACTAAAATCAACTACTTCGTATAAGATGCTGCTTCATTGTAAGACAACGCCCAGATCGATTAGAAAGTACAAATGTATTGTGGGTAATTATCGATGGTAAGGTAAAATAAGGCGATTGTCATCATTAAATTGCCTTCTAGAACACGCCGGGTATGCGAATAGCGAATACTTCGTTTACGGATGGCACTTCACTAACAGAGAACAACAAACGCCACGCGCTAGAGGTAAGTTCCTCTGTTTTATTTAAAGTTATATCCTAAAGATTAGTTTTTAAGACAAGACACATGGTCGAGTTGATAAATGGTGTATCCTTTTGTATTGGGAATACACAATTTCACGGAAGAATGGAACAGTTTTGCCCAAAAAATAGAAAATTTGATCGGAAAACAGCATAAACTGGATGAACAGTAAACATTTTAACAAAATAAAACTACTTAGAATTATTGCAAGAATTTTTTTGCTATTCCAGCATGTAGAGTAATCACTGTGCTTCAAATACTGAAATTTTGATAGCATTCAATGAAATATAAACAAAGATAGTACATTTTGTAATAGGTGGCATACATAAAGTTGCAGCCACTTTGTTTACCGATAAAGGGCACTTCAGATTACGGAGACTTTCAACAAAGCGGGCACTCTAATAACTGAGTTTTATCTTCTACCTCAAATGCATTTATTTATATTATGGCTATTCATACGAAACATTTTTAAAATATATTTTTCAAAAATCACATGACTATTAATTTATACTATGTTTATTATAATTGCAATTTTCAAATAAGATAATATTTATTATTAAATAAATGTGTACGGATAATGCGAATCAACACAATCGTGTTTAATTTTACTTATAGCAGTGCTCTAGATAACGGTAGTGAAGGGGTCTTTATGACGCAAATACACATTTGTTCTTCATAAAATCCTATGTCGGTTGTGCTTATTTGAATCGCATCATCAAGACGATACTTATGCGTAGCAACAAAATTAAAAAGAGAATGGTAAAACTCCCTGTATTTTGAGCCCTGCTTATAGGGAGCACTTCCCTTTACGCAACGCTAACGTTTGCTCGAAGTGCGATTCACCTGACCCTAAATCACTGTATTGGTTGAGTTTTAAGAATCACGGTTAAAATTAAATCGTAAAATCAACTGATTCTGGAAAACAAGGAATGCGTACATAAAATGTTTAAATGTCATATTATGGAGTCAGTACTTAGTATACCCACACAAACGAAGTTTAGGGTGCTATATTGGATAGAACTTCATATGCAGCATGTGTTGTGTTTATATTAAAAAAAAGACGGATATGCATAATTTTTACACCACTATCGTGTGATTAAATCAACCCCGCCCGTTCTTTTATTGCTATTTTCGTTTATTGGCATTGAGCCAAAAAGTTCCAATAGAATTTCGAACCTGCATCGCTGCTGATATTAATCTCTGAGAGGCAGTTTAAGCAGAGTGATTATTCATGACATGCTATCTAATATAAAAGAAAATAGCCTTAGTACCTTCATTTGGACATAAAGATAAATGCTTTAGATCAACCGCTTAGAACGTAATTTAAAATATATGGTCATATAGATTTTACTCATTAGACATATCCAATTTGTTTAACATTTATCTTTCACATTTATACCAAATCATAATCATATTTCAAAGGGATAAGAACATGCTTCGGTTATTCGTTTTTTATTTGCGTACTAAGTACATACATTTTTATTTATTGCCTGCTTACTTTAACAGTATTCCACAGCGAATTCTGCATTTTTGATTCAAAAAATACGAGTGTTTTATATCTGGAAAAAAGTGTCTAGATGTCAGGAAACGAAGTGCCATTGTTTTTTAGATGATCGGTAAACGAAGTGCAGATGAAAAATGTGCATGCGACTCTTAAAACATTTGAATTTTCTCAAATACATTAGTAAACTAAAATGTAACATGTTGTAACATTACTGGATATATTGATCTTTTATTTCGAGTAGTAAGCACGTTCTTGATTTATTTCCAAGTATGTTTATTTTGATTAAATATGTACTGATCATTCAATTCGATGAAATTTTATCGTTTTTTTTTAATAATTCACCGTTTTTCCGCGAATTTCTTTCTTCGCAATACGAAGTGCTATTCCATTAATCACCCAAACAATATTCTGTGTCTAAAAACCAAATAAACAGAACATAAATACAAAAAAGCTGAAGAACTCACCTCTCGCGCGTGGCGTTTGTTGTTCTCTGTAAGTGAAGTGCCATCCGTAAACGAAGTATTCGCATACCCGGCGTGTAGAAGGACGTTTGAGAAATCGTTTTATATTGTATTACATAATTTTTCTCAGAATAAAACTTTATTGTCGTTTCAGAATATAGTTTTCACTAAACAAATCGTGATTGTAAAATAGTGAATGTTATAGAATACGTGAATATATATGAATAGTGATACTTCATAAACATTAGGTTATCAGAATAGTAATTATAATGATAGTTGCCTAAAAAATGCCGAATATTTCATGCAACCAGACATTAACAAAACCATTGGAATGACTGTAAAGATTTTGTGATACCATTATATTGTCGATTGAACCATTCTTTCCGCTGACCGAATAGCCTTGTATTCATTATAAAATATATGAATTTACCATGAATACTGAATCATTTTTCAATGCGGACGATGTAATCATGACACCGTTAAAACATATAAATGCAGCTTTTCAACATACGAAAACTCTGCCGTAATCAATTTAACAAAACAAAACTGTGGTACAAATTCAATAGTAATTATATTTTCATTTTTTGACATAAACATAAATCACCGTATAATTACTTTCTGATTTTGGATTTCTTTTGGTGCCAGTGCTTACCAAATGTGTGTGTTATTGATTTCACTTGTATCACATATTCCCTCACACTTGTTTTATTGAGAAATTAATTTAATTTAAAATCCTTTATTTAATGAATTATTAGTGTGTGGTTTTTCGTTCGTATGATGCTATCGTGTTTACATGATTGGTCTATTGTTTGATGTCATCAGTTAATATGTGTACATTTATTCATATAGACGCAGTCCGTTGCAAGTAACAATCTAAACTAAATAAACTTCATTGAGACAAAATTATTTACCTACCCGGTATTTTTCAAAAATAAATATATCAAATCTTTAAATCTGCCTTTTGAATTGCATGAATAAACGACTACGTTCTATTATGCAAATTCACAGGTTTTTCATCTCGGTCTAGCTAGTGTTTCAATTTAAACTGTTTTTAAAGTTATTGTTGATGTTTTCACGTGAAAGGAAGTGAGTCGTCTAAGATTGACAGATTTAAGCATAGATTATCAAAAGCTCAAATACAATAATGTGAAACAAGGATGGAACGTTGCCTATATTTGGATACAAACTGGAACATCTGTGTAAAAAGACTAACGTATAATTTGCTCAGCCAAGTAGGCGTGTAAATAATTATATAAATGTAACATTGTACTTCTTAAACGCGTTTTACGTGTTTTAAAAAACAATATATAACACAAACAATACACAATGCCCAAGTAATTACATCGTAGGCATTACATTTCATTTCATGTGATTCACGTAAGCAACTTTGTGTATCCAGTTAAAATAGACACATTTAAAATATAGTATTGTAATTTTATACTTTACATACACTATCTATGAACGCACAAAACCTATTAACAACCTGCTTATGTATAGTACTTAACGAAATGCATGTCGTCCACATGTTATATCAAATAATCAATAAATGTCAAAATGTATGTATCACCATCACAAAAGCTACCCTAGTACAATAAATTGACATTTTATTTAAATACTTTTCAGCCAGTAAACGTACCTAAACCAACATAAGCATTAAATCGCGTGACATTTTGTCGCCTGTCCATTTATGCAAAGACAAGACTGTCACAAGAAATCCGCCTTTCCAGATTTAATTCCACAAACGACGCCATGTTTGAAGTCTGTTTTGATTAAAACACGATATTATCGGACGTTCTTAATTAGGAAATATACGCCAACAGGGCACGCGATATCTAGGCGTTATTTAAACACCAGGCTTCTTACAAGTAAATCCAATTCCTTTTTTGTCAACTAGCAACTGCGATACGAGTCTGGGAGTCAAAATATATTAACATCTGAACCTATCTTGCGACGAGCTTAAAATCGAGATAATTTTTTACTAAATCCCACAAGGGCGCGGTGCACTGTTGCATACAGATAATACTGATTATAGTGGATCATTAGTTGCATGCAAATGAAATTGTATTGTGATAAGTTCGTCTCATTGACTTAAAGTATATTAAAACCCTTAAAACAGTGTGAGCATTAATAACTTTATTAATAATGACATTATTAATGACGTCAAGGACACAATATTTTTGTTTAAGCAGTGAACTTTAACAGAGTTCGCGGACGAAAAGAAATAAAGTTATTAGTCAAACAATTTTAAATATATTGTTAGAGCATTTGCAAAACGTGTGATAATCTTGGATATATTACAATATCCAGATGTCAGAAAATCAGACGTGACTACATTTTTTTAATACTTAATTTTAATGGCACGTAAAATCCACCCAGATGTTGACCCATGAACACAATTTTCTATTCGCCCCTGTGGTGTTTCACGTTTCAACCAGGCCTCGCGCTTAGTGTACCTGTTATTATATTATACATGTATCGACCGCTGTACACAGCAACCGTGTGGATAGGAACGCAGGAATCTGGTCATCGCATGAGGTTCTCTACCATCATTCATTAACTATATCCCTCCAGATTAGCGCGATAATTACGGCAGACGATATCAGCGGAATGACGGGACCATCTAAGTTCATGTACAATTGTCATTAGGTTAAAAACTGTGTCTGTCATATCAAATAAAAGGCATACAATGGACGCGAAAACAGTGTCATTGGTAACAATACGAGTGTACTATATTACCCTCTTTCGGAAAAATATTGTTTTAAGCAATACATTCTTTTATCCGTCAATAACATTCACTTGTAAGCCTATGTCGGAATTTTATCACGTTTGCACCTCATCTTATCCTGCTACAATTCACTTCTTTCAATTAACCCTTTGCATGCTGGGTAATTTGTCTTCTGCTAAAATGTCGTCTGCTGAATTTCTAAAATTAGCATTTTCTTCGATTTTTTTCAAAGAATACTATCAGAATAGCAAACAGTTTGGATCCTGATGAGACGCCACGTTCTGTGGCGTCTCATCTGGATCCAAACTGTTTGCAAAGGACTTTAAAATCCGGTTCCAGCGCTTAAAGGGTTAAATGTAAACAAATGTGCGCAATTGTTTCGATGAAAATAGTTGTTGATGGTTAAATACTTTTCCCAATTACTTTAACAAAAACAAAGTAAATAATTTTGACAAAAGCATATATCAAATATTAGTACATAAACTAGGGATTAAATTATGGTTTAGGACATTTTAATCGAATATCGCTACGTACTGTGATACAATGCCTGAACACACACTCGGGACTTGATTATTGTTGTGCTTTTTATCAATGCACTCTTTTATTTTTTAACATTAACATTCACCTGATGATATATTAAAATATATAAAAAGGATCTGATGAAAATGGTCCGAGGGTTGTATTACCATCTGTAGACATTTCAGACAACGAGACGTCGTCAAGAAATCCGGTAAGTATGAAATTGATTTAACATACTCACTCAGTATTACCATGCATATGTAAATATACCATGCATGGCTATATTCCAAAGTTCGTAAGGTCAGTTGTTGATCGTTCTCTAACAAGCATAGAACAAATGTAGATTTAATGACTCACTTATGCAAGCACAGTTAACAATTTAAATTTAAATTTATCTTGCTTAGAGTTTGGAGAATCTCTTTCTATATATGGGCGATAAATCGCAACAACACATGTGTTCAAATGAGCATGCTTTATTTTTTGTTTGCTAATTTTTATTGGTTTTGGGCTGTGATATTTTAACTAAGGTGTACCAGAAATATGCCTTATACAATATTACGCTTCGTTAGCTTACCAGTGGTCAACTGACCAACAGCACCATTATGTTTTTTTTTAAGTTTTAAGTTTAAGCTAACTTTTTTTAAAAGTAAAATTAACAGATATTAAAAGGTGCCGTATATCTAAACTGCACGGGGTCAATGATAGTCGGTCAAGAATTGTTACAGAAAGTTGGTCCCATATGAAGTGTCGACTTCACATGTGGTTTATACTTGAAACGAATAAAACGATATTGTTGTTTAAATAGTCCTGTATAATATTCGCTGTGTTCGGTTAAACATATGATGGCGCACGTTCCGTTTGGGTTGTTTGTGATTGCGAAATGTGCAATCAACTTGGATGTGTAACGTCCGAACAAGTGTGTGTATGCCGCTGATATCGTTTACATAACGCTCGTCTTACGAAGTTTAAACTTTTAGTTCTAAAAGATTGTTTGATTTATGTAAATTTAATATGAGTATGTCGTTTTATATTGAAAAGATAATCATGAAACATGAAAGTTTGCACAGAATTTAACTTTTAACATGATGAACAGCATTTTAACGTTTCATGCTTAATACAAAACTCGAAATGTACAGAGAAGCTGGGGCAGACAATAGCTAGTACACACGTTTACGCATGGTAAGGAGATTTACACAAAAAACATCAGATATCCTTGCACATATAACAAAGATGCATTAAATTATGGTTAGTTGCTTACAGAAAACAAAATCTTTATCACCTCGCAGTGTAAAAATAAAATTTAAGTATGATTAGTTGGTTACATAAAATTAAAAAGCCTTTCAATGTAAAAGTAAGATGCATTTACCTTCGTTGAGTTAGTTCAGAATACAAATCAATCCTTGCTGTAATGTGAATCGGTAATACCGAATATATTGTCGCATCTAAGTTGATAACAGAAACCAAACGTCATTACTGCCTGCAATTTGAATACTAGATACATTAACATATGGGTACTTGGTTACAGAAAAAAATCCGAATATTAGAATCCTTTGAATGTGAATTGAGTAGTTGACTTCCTTTTTTATCATATGTTATGTATTGTTTGAATATTTTCACTGTACTCGTATACGTTTGTTCATACTTTTCATGTTATTTCTATGTTTGACGTTGATGTTCAAAACAACTGCAGGACGCAGTCTCTTAACCCTTTGCATGCTGGGAAATTTGTTGTCTGCTAAAATGTCGTCTGCTGAATTTATAAAATTAGCATTTCTTCATTTTTTTTCTTCAAAGAATACTATTAGAATAGCAAACAGTTTAGATCCTGATGAGACGCCACGTTCTGTGGCGTCTCATCTGGACCCAAACTGTTTGCAAAGGCCTTCAAAATTCGGTTCCAGCACTGAAAGAGTTAAATAACATCCTTATACTGAACATCCAGAATTTATTTGCTCTCGTGTTTTTTCCGGCTGTTTGTCACTTAGAACAGATATATACATTCAGATAACAAAATGCATTTGTTGTTTTGTGTATCATTTGATTGCATCTCATGTTGTGAACACATCAAAGTTTAGTGGCTGCTTTGAGTTGTAGTCATCAACATGTGTATTGTTTTCATGCAATAAAATGACTGTCTATAATATACGACTGAACCAGAATGTTTATAATAATTAATTTTGAACTAGTGTGGTTTATGAGTCTGAAAAAGTATTCTGTTTATTGTTTATTTTTTTTTTATTAGTTTGTTTGAGTAATGTTTAATTAAACGTCTATGATTATTCTTTTGTTAAAGATTTTGAAATATTGAACTTGTTAAAATAATGATACATGGTGGGTGGGATGAACTCGTTCTTAACACATTTATATATTTTTAACGTATTGTGTGCGTGTAAGTTGTGTGTTTTTTTATATATAAAGTTAAAAGGAAACCCGTCATTAGCATTAAAAAATAAAACATCTAAATATTGCAGAGCACAAACCTCGTATATTCCTGATAATTATACTATGTAGACTCTTTGGCTTATCAAGTAAATCCTCTTGTGAATACAGAACGCTAACTCTTAACAATCACGACTTTCAGGTCTTTCCAAATCTCTTAAAATCGTAAATTTAAAGTGCATTAAATCGTGGGATATTCTGTATGTAGGGTATCACATTTCAACAACCCGTGATGGTAAAACCCAGTCGCTTCATTAAAGAGTGTACCCCGCAGATTTGTATCATCGCCGTGAATCTCGGCAACAACAGAATTAACTTTCCTCTTTTTCAACAAAATTTACTTTTTTACACAAATGTTTAGACATTTAATCTCTCCCTTTTCCATCTAGATATACTAATGCCATTTTTACAGGGTAAATTTAAACTGAACGAGGAGAAAAGGTTCTAATAAGCCCCTGTCCATAAGCTTCGCGAATAGAAGCCCGTAAAACGGTCTGTGTTTTAACGAACCTTTCCATTATTCACGTTCCTATTATTGAGTGTGTTGATTTGCTTTTAAATACGGATGTCAAGGGATGCCAGAATACGTATCCGGATGTCCCTATGAGATATCCGCATGCTATTCGAATGACCGTAGAAATCGGCAGTATCGGCCAAATTATGTACGTACATCTTGTATTCTTAAGCAAATGTCACGATTTAATAAGTAACAATACCTGTATATACAATAAGACAGAACGCTTCTTAAGAATTCTCTTACGATCGAAAAAGAAAATGATTGGTAAGTTATTTGCGTTCTTGCATTACTTCAGTACAAAACATCACTCCTATCAGCTTTTATGCGATATGATCAATATCGCGTGTATTTCGCCCCTGTCAAGCATTTTCGAACTTTTTGTATTTTAATTTGTTTTCGGAAAAATAGTTTTATCAAATAAACGTCTTCACGATCATCGCAACGCTATGCTTATGTGGGATTACAATGCCAGTTTTGTTGTAAATTAAATTATAGAGCCAAAAGTAATGATGTGTGACAAACTCTAAAACATGCGACGTTTACCATAAGACAAACATAAGAAAAACATGACGACAAAGGCAGTATTTTTTCATTTGTTATGTTTGTGTCCTCGTTGAAAGTTTATTAGTTTAATTCTCATAAGAATTTGTTAAGCATGGAAACATATTTGAGGAATATAATTGATCTCATGAAACATCCAAAATTGAGAGTGTTGGTGGAAAAACAGCTAGTATCGCTCGTTGGGTCATTGTCGACCTGAAATGGCTTGAATTAAGTCACCCGGGGGTGACTAGAAGCCGATTCTTGTCACCCTAGGGTGACTTCAAGCCGATTAATGTCACCCTGGGGTGACTTCAAGCCGACCGGGTGACTAGAATCGGCTTGAAGTCACCCCAGGGTGACATGAATCGGCTTGAAGTCACCCCAGGGTGACATGAATCGGCTTGAAGTCACCCCAGGAAGACATGAATCGGCTTGAAGTCACCCCAGGGTGACATGAATCGGCTTGAAGTCACCCCAGGGTGACATGAATCGGCTTGAAGTCACCCCAGGGTGACATGAATCGGCTTGAAGTCACCCCAGGGTGACATGAATCGGCTTGAAGTCACCCCAGGGTGACATGAATCGGCTTGAAGTCACCCCAGGGTGACATGAATCGGCTTGAAGTCACCCCAGGGTGACATGAATCGGCTTGAAGTCACCCCAGGGTGACATGAATCGGCTTGAAGTCATCCCAGGGTGACATGAATCGGCTTGAATCACCCCAGGGTGACATGAATCGGCTTCTAGTCACCCCAGGGTGACTTTAAGCCATTTCAGGTCGACAATGACCCAATGAGCGCTTATATCTCGTTGTACGCACCTTATTAGCATAGTTTATTATTTGATTTTTTGATTATTATTTTATTATTGTTTGTTTTACAGCTCTGTCAACGAAGCTTGGGTATGGAAAACCATCTGTTAATTCGTTGACATCCCTTGATATAATTTACAAATTATGCAATATTTGACCTCAGCCTTTAACAGAGTTTGGAACACGATGTCGCCGCTGGCGTTTAGTTTGACAGTGATTCAAACTTCCTTCAAGCTTATCGATGCATAAACGTGAATTTGAAATTGGATAGTTGTGTACGGGCAAGGCGTGAGCACTGTGATTAAACTTCCGACAGAAATGGTGAAAAGAAGGTATTGTTAATATGCCGGTCTGTTGGAAGCTTTGTTCAGTACAGGAGTCTGACTCACTGGACATACCCGGTTTCTAAACGTAAAAAGCGTCTGAACAATAAAGTCGTGACTATCAGATAATAGCATTTGCGTTTTCATACACACTAGACGGCAACGCATCGGTGCATACGAGTAGGACATAGCGACGCCAATGAATTTTATTATTTCACAAATTGTTTACAATTTAACGTAGATCATAATAGACAGGTTTCTTCTTCTTTAATAATAATTTACTTCACCAGTCTTAAAATATCATTTCGTGTTTCTTTGTTGTTGTGTATGTGTGCGTGCGTACGTGCGTGCTTTTTGTGTCTTTTTATGCGTGTGTGTAGGTGCAGGCGTGCGTGTGTGTGTGAATGTGTGTGTAAAATGCACATTTACCACGTGCGTTTTTTTTCATTTCCTTTGTACATAATTTACTTTATGTCCGGCAAATCTTAGTAACATCAATTAAAATACGTTATCGTCGGATTACTGAAATGTATTAAATGGCGTCAAAGATTAAAGGGATCTTTTCACGCTTTGGTAAATTGACAAAATTGAAAAAAGTTGTTTTAGATTCGCAAATTTTCGTTTTAGTTATGATATTTGTGAGGAAACAGTAATATTGAACATTTACCATGGTCTAATATAGCCATTATATGCATCTTTTGACGATTTTAAAAACTAAAAATTATAAAGCGTTGCAACGCGAAACGATTGAATAATTTGGAGAGTTCTGTTTTTGTCGTTAAATTTTGTGAAACTACGAAGATTGCTTATATAAGGTATAAAATACGTCAAGTATGTGTACTCGGCGGAATAGCTCAGTAGGATAAAGCATTTTTACTTCAGGACTCTGGCAGGACTCCAGGGGTCACTGGTTCGAAACCTGCTCCGGGCAATGTTCTTTTCCTTTTTTTAATTTTATTCTTGATTTTTTACTGAAGCTTTTACGATCCAAGGTTTACATTTATCAATATAAAGCATTTAATGAATAAGTTAAAAAATGCCAAAATCTGTGAAAAGGCCCCTTTAAAACAGTGTAGGCTACTTTAATTGGTATAGTGTACTTTTTGATGAAACCTTGATGTAAGTTTCTTATAGGTGAGTGACAATTTGCTCAAACTCTGCGGTTTGCAAATGTTTATGTATCGTGATCAGAATTGATAAACAACAGACCGGATTAAAACACACACAACTTTATTTACGTAGATGTTTTGATACACTAAGTGAAGTTAATTGGATTCACTTTTACCATCATTTTGTTTAGTACATGCCTGATTAATATATTTTACAAGACGAAAACACACTTTTAAATCATACACTTACTAACAAAAGAGCTTAAAACTTGTTTTATAATATCCGGGTATAATATGACATAAAACATCATGGTATGTTAACTCCATGATTGAATGGTTGTGTACTAATGTATCGCACCTTTTTATCGGTGGATATGTTAACGCACAAATACCAATGCTCGCCACCTTATATTTGCAAATATATGAAAGGAGCCAGTAATAAAATAAGTTATTGACTTTGCAGCGGCATATAAATCGTATAAATATGTATCAAAGATAATGTAAATTATTGTAGCAAAGTCAAGACTCAAAACGGGTAATTTCATTCAGTGCATCTGTTATAAGTGTGTAACTAGTATTGATTCAATAAACTTTATCTGTAACCCATTTATGCCTAGAGGACTCTCCCATCCTTCTAAATTGGATCAATATATTTCCAAAATTAGGGATGTCTAGTATACGTATTTCTATATTTATAACATTTCTTACATAAATTCGTTTAAGCAAACAGCGCAGACCCTGTTGAGACGCCGCATCATGCGGCGTCTCATCTGGTCTACGCTGTTTGCCAAGGCTTTTTTCCAGACGCTAGGCACAAATGGGTTAAACATATATTACCATACGAGCATGCCGACACATTCTTTATTGCAACAAAACGTAAGCCTAAGCTGAATCTACATTTGCATAACGTGTCATGTTTACCTAAAAAATACTTTTTGCATCTTCTAAAAGTTTAAAAGAGCTCTAACATTTAATTTAATGTTTAAATGGAAACATGTCCAGAGTGAAATGTTTAGCCATCACCGTGTCACGGTTGGTCCCCTGGAAGAACTCAACCCAGGCGGCAACGTACGTCTTCCGGTCGACCCTTCCACTTCCGTTGACGTCAAGACCCTTAAAGACGTTGCGGACGCTGTCCGCGTTCGCGAATCCGAAGCAACCCAGGCCCTTGACCATTCCCTCTTCTGTAATTGAATTGTCGCCATCATCGTCGAAAATGTCGAAGAAATCTTCTACCATATGCGTGAAGTAGACCAGAAATGGGGAAGGGTTTAGGACGAGAACCTCCCGGAACGCTTGCACATACATCTCTTCGGTTATAGTCTTCTCTTCAGCGATGTAACGCGCCATTTGGATTGCCGTAGGAATCTGATCGCGCGGGTCCTTCAAAATTAAGTGGTGTTTTATATGGATCTCAAATATTGTTCATTCAATACTGAGAGATACAAACGCTGTAGTTATTTTTTGGAAAGGAAAAATACGCTCAAATTGTTTTACAGATAATTTGCCCAAATCCAATAAATCTTACAACTGTGTCTTTTACTGTTTAAAGTGGCCCTATATCAACAAGAACGACAACAACAAACATACGCAAATAAACTAATAATCTATTCCAAATGGATGCTGTGTTTTTATTTAAAAAAAATACACACAAAACAACACGCGCATCTGTTCAATGATGCAGATGTACTAATAAAAATTAAAACAAAGCTCTCAATTACCACTTAAGTCGCGTGTTATGCATACACAGGGATAACTTATGTAAACAACTGAAACGCACGTTTTGATTTATTTGTATTATTTGCGATTTTGGTTTGACCTTATTACGCCTTCGTATGTAGGTTACTTAAATGCATAAAACATTCAAACCATTGGTAGTTTCTCGTCGGAATTAGCTGCGCATTTATGCTCGGGCTCAGTTTTTAACATAATGGTTGTCATTACAATTGATAGTTTCTTGCGAACACCACTGCGCGTTCATTCCTTAGTCTAATTTTATGCATGCAAAACGTTCTTTCCATTGTTAGTTTCTTGCCAGAATTATTCATGTTAAAGTTAATTTCTGCACACAAAAATCTTTCTTACCATTCGTGATCTTGTGTCGGACTTCCGTGTGTCGTCTTGTCTCTGTGCCATGGTATCCATGTACTCAATCATTGTGGCCCAGCCATCCACCAGCCAACTCCTGACCGTTCTAGCGTCATCGGGACCGAGTTCAAATGCCCGTATGAAACACTCCGCCATCTCCTTGAAGTCCGTCTTTGCCATATTGCCATTTCGTTTTTTGTTGTTCGCGCGGTACCAGACTCTGATTTTCGATTCTAGAAATGGATCGATTGTCGTTTCGTTTTTTACTTGTGTCATTTCATGCACATTTTTCGTCGGCTCACCTACAGTTTTATTCATTTGGCAGAAGCTTGTGTATCAGAGTCAGCAAAGCTTTTGAAAGTATTTGCGATTTTTTACGATCTGTATAAAGCAATTCACTGTTGACAAACACCCTATTCTGCTAGAAAAGCCAATTTATATGTTGAGGTAAGATTTGATTTACGACCGATTTCTATCAATACCGAGAAATTGTCATTTTAATTAACCCTCCAATCGTACACTTGAAATCGTCTTAAGGCATGGAATAGCATTATAAAGTTATTATTTTTAAGCATGCCAAGGTATGAACAATGCAGTGGGGCCCTTAATCCTTATTGCCACGGAAGGTCCTCATGTTATCTGATAGTAGCTTACGGTACTCGATGACATATTGCCATGTATCGGGAAGCTGAATATGAAATGTCATCGTGCTGTGTAATACAAAGACGCCAAGAATCAGCATTCATCTTGGTAGTCGAAAGGAATCGTAATCAAGCTTCTTAATGATGACATTAATTTGATTGGATTGCATCTAGTTAACCACGTGTTCTCGATCGAGTACAGACTGCGTGGAACGTGAAGAAGCAATCATCTTGTAGATTTGATAAACGTATCACAACCATTTAGCTGTACCTGCCCCTGAAATGTTTTGGAAAAATACACGAGAAATGAATAATACATTAAATAAATTACTTTTATCATCCCAAGAACGCAAAGCAACACCCTTCCACTTAATTGATGGACCTTTCGGCTCCGGAAAACTGGTTTGCGTTGACATTTAACTATGTAAATCTACTTGCATATTTACATGTACCTTACATGTGTTTGAAACTTAAAAACAAACAAAACAATCCAATTTTAAGCCATCAATTTTTTTAGTTTTCGCTATCAACTGGGCGATGCGATCCTGCTTCATGATATACCGGTAAGTTAAGTGTAAACCTATTTAGTTAAGCTCGATTTTGTTGAAAGCATTAGTCGTATAAAGCCGCTTTTGAGTCCGTTTGATGCGAATGACCATTGCGTGGTTTTGATTTGAAAATTCGAGAAAGATGTTATCAGACCGTTGATGCCCTGTCTTCTCCGACTACTATCATGTGATACCACATACATGTATTTACAACAGATTAAATATGTTATCCACAGATAAATCACTCGAAGATTTATATTTAACATTATCAATTAATGGCATGGACATGACACAAAATACCATGGAATGGTTTTATAAATACGGCTTTAATGCTCTTTAGTGGTTTCTTTGTAATGTTTAATTATTACAGTAATATTTGTTATCGTTCCTCTTTCACAAGCTAAGAGTGTCAGCTGCCTTACAGATATTGTAGACAACTAAGAACATTATAGTACATAATAATACATGTAGCTTAGTTGTTGGAACGCTTGACTAAACTCCGAGGATCGTTGTTTTGATTTCCATGTCGGCCACATAACTTTGGCGAGCATTGTGGATAAAATTAATCCATTGGCCATTCCCCTCTCATTCAAGTAATACAGTTGTTCGTTAATGGCTTTCATTTTTGCATTACCGGTATTTTCTGGTAAACCAGCTTACCCACGAAAAGTTTGAATATAATTATGGACCGTCGTTTTATATGCCTTACATAATATTGAATAATCAAAGTAATATTAATAAAATAGTACAATTTAATACTTCTTTAAACATATTTTGTTATTAAGCATCTAAACCTCATAACAAGGACTTCTATCATAAATTTGCGATATGAGTTTATGTGATTGTCTTAACACTTTAATGACAATATAATCTTGGGTTATAATATCTAAAGGCTGAAAGAAGCCTTGTTCCAAATCTTGTACTGACAATGCATACTGTAGTGTAACCGTTTGGCCAACCGGTAAATATTTTATACAAAACCCAAGATGGTGACGAAATGTTGACATTTCAATTTGTTGATCTATTATCAATGATTAAAGGAGCCCTTCTGACGAATTATATTTTCCGTCACAGATAAATGTCCATCAATAAGGCAGAGGATGTGAATTATTATGTAAGTGACGCAAGCTTAATAATACTTGTAAACGTGTCACGCATCAGAAGAATGATTTTTTTTCAGTTTTTGTGGGTTCCGACTAAAATGCGTATATGACTCATATCCGCGGATATGACTGAAAAGTGATGATATGAACAGACAACGGCTTTTTAAATATATTTTCCTTTATTTTTGTTATATGAAAATCGTTCTGTAACAAATACATGTCGCTCATGTGTAATGTTACGATCAAATGAATTTAAAAGCATTTTTCATTGGCATTTACATTTCAGTAACTCCAAATTCATATCCGCGTATCGTCACGTCACCTATTTTCGCCCATAACATTTGGTGCAATATAACCTATATATCATCACGCGGGATTGCACAGTTGACCTAGTCCGAGAATAAACAAAATTGTCACGGATGAATACACTGTGATTTCTTTTTAAAATGGACATACGAAAGGTAAGAAATAAACAGATGAAAACTAACCTTCAACAAAATGCAAATTTACGTAATGCCCTGTTTCGTTCCTGTTACTTCCTAAGTTATTATTTAAATAGTGTGACTTTGTTCATTATCTTACTTGTAAAATGTGCAGCAGACACAGTTTGACGTCACATAGGCGCAATATGTCAATTTTTTGTAGGCATATGTAAAGCCTGTGAAAAATGCGTAATATATCTCTTTATCACATCTCATGATTTACAAAGTTTGTTTTTCAGGCTCCTCTTTCGGAACGAGGCAGCTACAGGGCCAGTTATTCACACGATGATCTGACAAATGCGTTCAATATGTGTATTGAACAAGGGCTTCCTTTTGAGAGGGTTGCTAAAAAGTTTTCCGATCAACACTTTAAAGGACAGAGTTCGTGGCAAAATTAACATAGACACTGTAAAATCTGGCCCTTCCCCTTCATTTGATATCAACCAAGAAACATTGCTCTGTGAGCATATTGAAACTATGGCTGAAATTGGCATGGGTTATTCTCGACAAGAAACAATTAACTTAGCCTCTGATTATGCCATTCATTTGAGAATAAGACAACAAGGGGAAAGGTTGAGTTTGAAATTGTTGTATGGGTTTTGAAGTAGATGGCCGGAGTTAAAGGTAAAAAACCTCAGTCACTAGAAATAGCAAGGGCCAGTAGTGCCACTAAGACGACAATTGAAAACTATTTTAAAGAATTGAACAATATATTAACCAAATATCATTTGACAGACAAGCCATCCAGAATCTACAATATTGATGAAAAAGGTCTCAGTACAAATCACAAACCACCTAAAATTGTAACAGGCAAGGCCTACAAAGCACAGGGGGTGACAGCTGGTAAGTCCCAGACGGTGACCCTTTTTGGTGGAGGTAACGCTTCAGGGCAACAAATTCCTCCATATTTAATATTTCCTGGTGCCCGAATGCATGCAACCCTACTAGAAGGATCAACACCAGGAACGTATGGGACAGTGTCTGATTCTGGCTGGTCCAATACCGACATATTTTCCCATTACATAAAATACCATCTTGAACCTTTACTACCAACACGTGATGTTAACAATCCCATCCTAATCTTGTATGACGGTCATAAAAGCCATGTCTCAATTGGTTTAATTGAATGGGCAAAATCAAATCACATAATTCTATTTGTTCTTCCGCCCCATTGTAGCCACATACTTCAACTCATGGACGTCTCATGTTTTGGTCCATTTGAAAATGCATGGAATGCGGCATGCCACCACAACATTAGAGTTACCGGGGTTATGTTGTAACCAAAAATGATGTATGTTGTATTGCATGTAAGGTGTACACAGCCACGCTTACACCCGTGAACATTCAGTCTGCTTTCTGTCGATATGGAATACACCCATTCAATGTCGTAAGTGATATTGCTATTGCACCATCTCTTGCTTTTGCAAAGACAGCCCAAACAAAATAAGTGGTACAGTCTCATGAAACAGCTGTTGATTTTTTCGACAAACGACGCGCGTCAATCGTTGATAATGTTCGCCCTGCAAAAATAAGAAAAACTCTTTAGTAAAGTTGTCGCAGGTAAAGCAATTACTGAAGATGTTGTGTACAATAAGGTAAAAGAACATCTAAATAGAAATAAACCAACAAAGTCTGTAAAATCATCATCAATAGAAGTAAAAAATAAATCCTCAACCTCAACAACATCCAATCCAAACCCAATTCATAAACCTGGTACCTCATCTATGAACGGTTCAAATGTCTTGGATGAAATTCATCATGAAGCTGACACCTCTGAGGACGATGTTGACATTTCTGAAAGTGCTGCGTGTGCAAACTGTTCAGACCCGCAGAACTAAAATACTGTATTAGTCTGACTTTGGTAAAATTGGCACAATGTGACATTTTTGATAGTTGGGTTCATCTAAAATTTTGCACACCTGTACAAGTTTTTTAGGAGGGGTGATCAGTTTCTGTGCCCAAAATGTTCAAGCAAAGAGGAGTAAACAGTTTTAAAATTGTAAATGAAATACAAACATATTGTGGATGTGTTTACATATTTGAAGCCATGAAATAACTGCACAAAAACACTAAATTTGTGTTTGTAAGTGGTCCATTTTCCTCTCCGTTATTTAGTTTTTCAAATTGTGTGTATTCGTTATATTGTAAAAAAAACAGTTTGTTTCTTACATCGGCGAAAACTGGTGACACCAGGATGTATTAACGACCAGTCAGAACACCGCTTTTATTAAATTGCTCTATTTTGGGGCAGTCTTAACAGATTCATCACATATTGTGAATTTTTAATGCAACAGTGATTTGTTCATAAAAAAATCCTAAAAAAACGCATAATTCGTTCATATCCGCAGATATGAGTCATATACGCATTTTAGACAGACCGGTTTTTGTGTATCGTTATTTCTTGACCAAAAAGTTACTTGTCATTGCCTTAAAATGTAGCTTAGTATTTGTGTTCAGTAATATAACAGTGCAACACTGAGGCCACTGTTTAAGTTAGTCCATATATACCTACTCCCAGAGCCTTCGATAATTTTTGCTATGGCGGCTCTAGGACTACATATGCGCTCCTTAATGAACAAAATCGCAAATCTGTCACATATTTCAGGCCCATCACTAAACAGACTTTGTTTGTTACTACACATGTAATTAAGGAAAGCGATGAATAAACTTCATAAACACATAAAGTTTACCTTAATGGCAGCAGGGCTCAACATTAACGTTTGTCCTATTGCCCCTGGCAAGTAAAAGTTGGGTCCGGGCAAGTTATTATATAATCTAGTTGTCCGCCCGGGCAAGTGCAAAAAAGAACAAATAGCATTTAATTAAGACTTTAATAAGACTTTTATTGCTGTAATCATTTTGTTTAATGTTCAAAAATAAAAAGGTTTTGTGGTGTATAATTTGATCTTTATTAAAAAATATGAGGTTTGCAGTTAATGTGATATTTCATGTTTGGGGAAGTGGCTTTACGTTCAGGGCAAGTAGATTTTCTAAGTACTTGCCGGGCAGGGCAAGTTGGTTTTTAGGTTAATGTTGAGCCCTGTGGCAGCCTTAGAAACAGACGTTATCCTATGCATGCAACTTAAAAAACACTACATTATTTCAACAGACTATTCTTGCTGTCATTTTTATTTTAAAATTTCGAACAGTGTAAATCAGTGCTCCAGCTAGGCCTAAATTGAAGGAAATTTTAAATATTTTTTACATTTTTTTTACATATGATAATTAATAAATCTCTTATTTCATTGTATTTAATTTATTCCTCATTGAAGACATTACATTTGAATGGTTTAATAATGGTTAAATAATAATTGGAATAATATATTCTAACAATTATTAATAACATATAAATTTACATGCAACAGGAAGCATTCCTGAAATGATTGCTCGCTCCGAAGTACCCATTTGACAAAATACTGCGCGTCGAAAGTGCCCTTTTGACAAAAAAGCCCCACTGCCCTTTTGAAATCCTAGCTGGAGCACTGTGTAAATATTCAACGACTCTCGAAATTGTTATCGACTTAGGGGGTACATCAACTATCACGATGAGCAAAATATTGGTGTACTGCGACCTAACTGATAGCGACACTTTCTGTCTGCAAGATTACAACAGTTCCCAATATGTTGATAGATTAGAGCTTGCAAAAAAACAACAAAGTAAATAAAAAGCAATTATTTTTTGCTTTAATAGTAACATTTGCATGAGTTCGTGCTTTAGACGTGTAAACGTTGATAAGTTTTTTCAGTATCAGTGTTCTTTAGCCTTTGCAGTGCTTATGAAATTTTACAGGTTAGCCTTATTTGTAAAGAGTTAGACACTCGCTCATACAAAATGACAAGAGTTAGGAGCATTGTCGCAAAGGATGTCGCAAAGTCGTTTGCATTGAACATCCGAGTCCAAAAATGACAAGAGTTAGAAAAAAATTGCTTTAATAGTGTTTCATGGTGCAAGCAGTCAATAAACCTTAATTTATTCACAAGAAAAATGACAAGAGTTAGAAAGAAACACGTGCTTTAACTGTGTTTTCGGTCACGAGCGGTCAATATACTTTATATATTTACATGCAAAATGACAAAAGTTAGAAAAAAACCTGTCGTTTGCATTGAACATCTGAGTCCAAAAATGACAAGAGTTAGAAAAAATTGCTTTTAATAGTGTTTCACGGTGCAAGCAGTCAATAAACCATAATTTATTCACAAGAAAAATGACAAGAGTTAGAAAGAAACACGTGCTTTAACTGTGTGTTAGGTCACGAGCGGTCAATATACTTTATATATTTACATGCAAAATGACAAGAGTTAGAAAAAAACCTGTGGTTTGCATTGAACATCTGAGTCCAAAAATGACAAGAGTTAGAAAAAATTGCTTTAATAGCGTTTCACGTGAGTCCAAAAATGACAAGAGTTAGAAAAAATTGCTTTAATAGTGTTTCACGGTGCAAGCAGTCAATAAACCTAAATTTATTCACAAGAAAAATGACAAGAGTTAGATAGAAACACGTGCTTTAACTGTATTTTCGGTCACGAGCGGTCAATATACTTTATATATTTACACGCAAAATGACAAGAGTTAGAAAAAATCCTTTCGTTTTCATTGAACATCTGAGTCCAAAAATGACAAGAGTTAGATAAAATTGCTTTAATAGTGTTTCAAGGTGCAAGCAGTCAACACACCTAAATTTATTCGCAAGAAAAATGACAAGAGTTAGAAAGAAACACGTGCTTTAACTGTGTTTTCGGTCACGAGCGGTCAATATACTTTATATATTTACATGCAAAATGACAAGAGTTAGAAAAAAAAACCTGTCTTTTGCATTGAACATCTGAGTCCAAAAATGACAAGAGTTGGAAAAAATTGCTTTAATAGTGTTTCACGTTGCAAGCGGTCAATAAACCTTAATTTATTCACAAGAAAAATGACAAGAGTTAGAAAGAAACAGGTGCTTTAACTGTGTTTTCGGTCACGAGCGGTCTATATACTTTATATATTTACATGCAAAATGACAAGAGTTAGAAAAAAACCTGTCGTTTGCATTGAACATCTGAATCCAAAATGACAAGGATTAGAAAAAATTGCTTTAATAGTGTTTCACGGTGCAAGCAGTCAATAAACCTAAATTTATTCACAAGAAAAATGACAAGAGTTAGAAAGAAACACGTGCTTTAACTGTGTTTTCGGTCACGAGCGGTCAATATACTTTATATATTTACATGCAAAATGACAAGAGTTAGAAAAAAAAACCTGTCTTTTGCATTGAACATCTGAGTCCAAAAATGACAAGAGTTGGAAAAAATTGCTTTAATAGTGTTTCACGTTGCAAGCGGTCAATAAACCTTAATTTATTCACAAGAAAAATGACAAGAGTTAGAAAGAAACAGGTGCTTTAACTGTGTTTTCGGTCACGAGCGGTCTATATACTTTATATATTTACATGCAAAATGACAAGAGTTAGAAAAAAACCTGTCGTTTGCATTGAACATCTGAATCCAAAATGACAAGAGTTAGAAAAAATTGCTTTAATAGTGTTTCACGGTGCAAGCAGTCAATAAACCTAAATTTATTCACAAGAAAAATGACAAGAGTTAGAAAGAAACACGTGCTTTAACTGTGTTTTAGGTCACGAGCGGTCAATATACTTTATATATTTACATGCAAAATGACAAGAGTTAGAAGAGTTGAGAGAGGCCAGCAGTAAATATACGTCATTTATTCGAATGGAAAAATGACAAGAGTTAGAAGAAACATATCATTTAATTGTGTTTCACGAGGCCAGCAGTCAATTTACTCAATTTATTCAAATGCAAAATGACAAGAGCTAGAAAAACACTTGCTTTAATTGTGTATCACGAGGCCAGCATTAAATATACGTCATTTATTCACGTGCAAAATGACAAGAGCTAGAAAAACATATCGTTTAGTTGTGTTTCACGAGGCCAGCAGTCAATTTACTTCATTTATTCAAATGCAAAATTACAAATGCTAGAAAAACACATGCTTTAATTGTGTATCACGAGGCCAGCAGTAAATATACTTCATTTATTCACCTGCACAATGACAAAAGATATTAAAAGCAATTCTTTAATTGTGTTTCATGGTGCCAGCAGTCAATAATACTTAATTTATTCATATGCAAAATAACAAGAGTTTAGAAGAAACTTATCGTTTAATTGTGTTTTATGTCGCGAGCAGTAAATATACTTCATTATTTACATGCAAAATGACAAGAGCTAGAAAAAGCACATGCCGGTACGCGGTGACCCCAGCTTTATTTGATTATGTTTGCATGTTGTTATGTATTGTGTAATGCTGTTTTTTGTATCGTGCAGTGCGGTTTTGGCCATTGATCACTTGCAATAAATAAAGGACCACATGCTAGTGTATAATGAGAGAGCAATACTGCAATAGTTTCAATGATATACAATATAATTGAAGGTCGCGGTGGTGTAATGGATTTGTTGTCCGCCTAGCGATCGGGAGTTTGTGGGTTCGATCCCTACTCGGGGAGCGTTCTCATTATCTCTTCGATAGATACCAAGTTCTGGTTCTTCCCAGGAAACGGACTCGAGAGTGTCTCAATAAGCTTTAGGATTTTGATGTAATCGAGCAAAAATAAATAAGCTTAAATTAGTTCAAACATTAACTTATGTAATTGATATCATTTGGCAAATGTATGAAGCCGTTTTACGATGGAAGTAATTTGTAAGCTTTAATAACGCCTTTGAGAGCATACTCAAGACACAACAGTGATTCACTATAGCAAAAATATATGCATAATTTATTTATAGAGCTTGAATTATACAAAAACAATACATAATACAAAAGGCTGTCACATACATGTTATGCTCGAGGAGTGGGCAAATGTATGAAGCTGTTTTACGATGGAAGTTATTAGTAAGCTTTAATTACGCCTTTTAGAGCAAATTAAAAATTTTATGTTTCGGTCGTCCTAAAGGTAATGACGTTATGCATTTTCGGTCATATTATGTACCGTAGTGATGTTACACATACTGATACATGTAGTGGAATGTTGCAAAAATTTAATATGAAATTGTTCAAAATTATCTTACTTAAGTAAACTTCAACAAATTGCTTAATGTATTATTATTTATTTGGTTACAAATCATCCGATCATTATGTTTTACAACATTGCAATAAGTGAGCAAATACGTTTTTAAAGTTTAAAAGACATACTCATAAATACATACTCAAGACACAACAGTGATTCACTATAGCACAAATATATGCATAATTTATTTATAGCGCTTGAATTATACAAAAACAATACATAATACAAAAGGCTGTCACATACAAGTAATGCTCGAGGAGTGGGCTTTGTCACAGATATTGGCTATACAAGTTCAAAGTGGTTGGCATATGAAACATGTGTAAGGACTTATTATCATCAAAATACAATAAAGCTACCTTTACAATTCAGTAGAAACGAAAGTTTGTATAAATATTACTCAACACTTCATAGAGAAATAACTCATGAAAAAAATTATTGAACTTACAATATTTGCTTACATGTACATGTATTTCTTGATACTTAAGTTCCAATTCGGTATTAGCAACTTTATTTTCGTTTAAGTTCACACATATTTTTAAACACTGCGTACCCAGCTATTTTAATTGTATGTATACATGTATTTAACTCACGTTCATACAGTATCCTTTTATGTTTGATAAATGTGGCATAAAAAATCATCGATCTGTGAACACACTCCTTTAAATGTCATTAACAAATTTCAGACCCTCACTGCAACAACTAACTAACTCTACCACAATTTTCTAAAAATAATCATGCACAGTTCTTAAATTAATTTGAAATTAACACAAGAAAAGGCCAATAACCATACAAAACACCATTAACAAACAGTTATAGAAAATACATATGCAGGACTGCGGGAGAAACAAACACAATTTCAGATTTGTATTGTATTGTATTGCCATGAAGAGGTAACACCTTCACACAGGCATCTTCTCCTTAATGCTAGTCCCTGTATAAAGAAAGAAGCAACAAGGGCTGTTTGTAAAACATGCATGCCCCCCTATATGGGCTATAAGTTGTAGTAGCAGCCATTGTGTGAATACGTTTTTTGTCACTGTAAACAACGGTGGTGGTGGTGGTGGTGGTGGTTGTGGTGGTGGTGGTTGTGGTGGTGGTGGCGGTGGTGGTGGTGGCAGTGGTGGTGGTGGTTGTCGTGGTGGTGACGGTGGTGGTGGTCGTGGTGGTGGTGGTGGCGGTGGTGGTGGCGGCGGTGGTGGTGTTGGTGGTTGTCGTGGTGGTGACGGTGGTGGTGGTGGATACAATGCATTACAAAAATGCAGTTAGCCTTACATTTGGTAAAATTTAAATATATTACAAGGGAGGCAAATGCTGTAACAAAACAGAACATGCATAAACGGTAGTTGTTTCCCTTGTTTGAACCATGCTAAATCCTTAAAATGCCTATTTCCAGTAACTGACCTTCACCTGTGACCTTTGACCTAGTGACCTCAAAATCAATAGGGGTCATCTGCGAGTCATGATCAATGTACCTATGAAGTTTCATGATCCTAGGCCCAAGCGTTCTTGAGTTATTGTCTGACAACCACCTGGTGGACGGACCGACGGACAGACAGACCGACATGAGCAAAGCAATATACCCCCTCTTGTTCGAAGGGGGGCATAAAAATACTATGATAACTACACAGAATGTTTACACATTTAATGTTTTAGAACATTTTTATTGTAAAAGAATATATTCTGTCATCATTGTTATTTGGTAAATTAGATGTTGATGTATCTCATTAACTGTGAATTCGAGTATTGGTATGCTTCTGTTTTTATCCCCACGCTTTTTGAAAAAAAGGTGGGGATATTGTGGTTATCTCCGCCGTCCGTCTGTCCGTCCGTCCTGGCCACTATCTCCTCCTACACTAAAAGCACTAGAACCTTGAAACTTACACACATGGTAGCTATGAGCATATGTGCGACCCTGCACTATTTGGAATTTTGATCTGACCCCTGGGTCAAAAGTTATAGCGGTTGGGGTGGGGCCGCGTCAGAAATTATCACTCAATTTTTTAGGTTATTTTACATTTACTTCTTTATTTCTACACCGATTCACTTCAAATTGATACTGGACCTCTCTTATGACAATACGGTCAATCTCAACCATGCATGGCCCCATTCCCAACCCTGGGGCGCCCCGCCCACATAGGCCACACCCACCAAAAATTTCCATTTACTATAATTTTTTCATTTCTACACGGATTCACTTCAAATTGATACTGAACTTTTGTTATGACATTAGGGTCAATCTCAACTATGCATGGCCCAAATCCCAACCCTGGGGCGCCCGCCCACATAGGCCACACCCACCAAAAAATTCCATTTACTATAATTTTTTCATTTCTACACGGATTCACTTCAAATTGATACTGAACTTCTCTTATGACATTAGGGTCAATCTCAACTATGCATGGCCCCATAACCAACCCTGGGGCCCGCCCACATAGACCACACCCACCCAAAATTGCCTTTACTATAATTTCTTCATTTCTACACCGATTCACTTCAAATTGATACTGAACCTCTCTTATGACAATACGGTCAATCTCAACTATGCATGGCCCCATTACCAACCCTGGGGCCCCGCCCACATAGACCACACCCGCCCAAAATGGCCTTTTACTATAATTTCTTCATTTCTACACCGATTCACTTCAAATTGATACTGAACTTCTCTTATGACAATACGGTCAATCTCAACTATGCATGGCACAATTACCAACCCTGGGGCGCCCTGCCCACATGTCACACCCACCCAAAATTGCCTTTTACTATAACTTCTCCATTTCTACACCAATTCACTTCTAATTGATGATGAACTTCTCTTATGACAATACTATCAATCTCAGCTATGCATGGCCCCATTACCAACCCTGGGGCACACCTAGGTCAAACATTCGGCGTGGGGATACGCGTCGGCCTCTGCCGCGCCATTTCTAGTTTAATTTTATTAGTATTCTGCTTTAACTATGTTGGGTCAGGCTCTTAATTTCTGTCAACGGAATGAAATATCAGCATCTTCCTGCATCATGTACACTCAGTGACCCTGTGATAATCCTCCTTGCATCCTCCTAGAATCCTCCTCATGTGATTATCCTCCTTGCATCCTCCTACTGTGATTATCCTCGTTGCATCCTCCAACTATAATTATCCTCCTTGCATCCTCCTGTGATTATCCTCCTTGCATCCTCCTTCTGAGATTATCCTCCTTGAATTCCCCTCCTGAGATTATCCTCCTTGCATCCTCCTCCTGTGATTATCCTCTTCCTGTGATTATCCTCCTTGCATTCTCATCCTGTGATTATCCTCCTTGCATTCCCCTCTTGTGATTATCCTCCTTGCATCCTCCTCCTGAGATTATCCTCCTTGCATTCTCCTCCTGTGATTATCCTCCTTGCATCCTCCTCCTGTGATTATCCTCTTCCTGTGATTATCCTCCTTGCATCCTCCTGTGATTATCCTCCTTGCATTTTAACACACAATCCATGTATGATTACAATATGATGATTACAACAGACTTGCATTTACATAACAGCAGCCACAATTACCTTAGGCTGGTTGTAATGAAGTGCAAATCTGCTTATTGATCACTTCCACATTCACTGAAAATTCAATCTGAACACACACAGAAGTGTTGTTTTCAATGCCGAGTGTGGTACATCATTTTAACAACTTCAGTATTATTAAAAGAAACATTGTAAATGTCTACTGTACAAAATATACATGCTTTAGGCCTTAGGCTATGGGGAACAGTTTCCCATACAGCCACTGGACCCTTTTGTTGTTGACAATATTTGAGCCTGATTCGATAACAAACAAGAACATATAAATAAATTGATTATGTTTCTACTATTACCATATGTTTGCTACATAACAAGCTATTATATGTACCTACTTAATGAAAAGGTTTGTTTATGTCTATAACTGATGTTCTAGTTAAGAGTAAGGGTGTCACGTTTACAGATTTTTCTAAACGTTTAAACGAAATGAAATAAACGAAACGTTCCCGTTTAAACGGTATCAGGGGTTTTTCTGCCTATTTTGGGAAAAGGAGTCTGACCAAATTGGGAATTTTTTATTGACAAAATTGGTCATTTTGGGAATTTTTGCTTCGATGAAACGGCTCATTTGGGAAAAAAATGTGAATTAATCATGCTTAAAAAATTCAGTGGTTTAACAAATAAATTTGTTTTTATTTGGTTATTTTGTCTTCTTTTTGTAAACAGATGCAATATTGGGCATGTTCAACGTTAATTCAATTACTGCAGTTTTGTTTTTCAGTTACAGTTACACTCTGTGATAAGAACTAAACAGTTAAAACCTTATAGCAAATATTTTGACCAAAACAAACACTGGTTAGTCACACAAGTTATAAGACACTTCATTCTTAAAAAAAAATTTTTGGAAATTGTTTTTTTTTTATAATTTCGGTTTGGGATCGGGTCCGTTTGCTTTGGGAGTGCCTCCGTTGTCCGGAGGCGCAGACAGTGCTGAAAATCCCCTGGGTATCCCTATGTCCGTTTTAAAATCATCACGCATCAGTGCCATCACTTCTTCAAACTGAAAGAAGTACTTATTTCCCGATATTATATTTAGTGCATATCCCATTCGCACATGATGTCATACTAAAACCAACTGTTCTCATCGTTGTCTAACCAATGGGTTACAATTTGTCTACTTACATGCTGTAATATTTTGACACGAATGTGAATTATTTACCAACATTCCTTAAACAAGAGTAAACCAGTTTTCAATTATTTAACGTTCTACTTATAGCACGATGTATATCAAAAGATGCATATTTAGTAAAATGTTCCTATACGGAGATTGTTCGCCATATCTCGAGAAATGAATGGCGATGAATAAACGTTGTGAATATTTCCTTGGGCCAACGCTCGTTGAATGTTCAAGAGGATTCGGGGCATTCTCATGCAGCAAAAGCCGGGAATTTCATGATGATGCGCGTTAAATATTCAAGAGGTCTAGTCCGTACATGGTGTATTGTTATGCTTACGGTATTATGAATAAGGGCCATCTGGAGCACAGGATACAAATAGTTTTTAATACGAGTCTTTTTCAGCAACGAGGGCCCTCTCTACACTTTGGGGGATTGGGGCCAGGGCCCTTAGAGGGGGGAATTTTGCGTCGTTTTGGGCGAAAATGGGAATTTTAGAAAATCTTTTCACCAACCATTGAGCACTTAAAATTGCGATATTTTAATATGATTTATATAAATAAACAACTAATCAAAGTTAGTAGCAATATACCAGCAGGCAACATAGGTATAACATTAAATAAAACAAGGGACAAAATTGTCACAAAACCAGGTTTTCATTGTGAAAAAAAAATCTGATAAAGGGAGAAAACTCAAACTGAACTTTTGAAATGACCAAAAGAATTAACCCCCTTTGTAAGTTTTTTTTTTTTTAAATCTATTTTTAGTCGTGGCGACCTTGACATTGGAGATATTGACGTGATTCTTTCGTGGGACACACCGTCCCATGATGGTGAACAAATGTGCCAAATGATTTTAAAATCTCACAATGAATGACATAGTTATGGCCAGGACAAGCTCATTTATGGCCATTTTTGACCTTTGAACTCAAAGTGTGACCTTGACCTTGGAGATATCGATGTAATTATTTCGCGCGACACACCGTCCAATGATGGTGAACAAATGTGCCAAATGATTTTAAAATCTGACGATGAACGACATAGTTATGGCTCGGACAAGCTCATTTATGGCCATTTTTGACCTTTGAACTCAAAGTGTGACCTTGACCTTGGAGATATAGACGTAATTATTTCGCGCGACACACCGTCCAATGATGGTGAACAAATGTGCCAAATGATTTTAAAATCTGACAATGAACGACATAGTTATGGCCCGGACAAGCCTATTCCGCCAGCCCGCCAGCCAGCCAGCCAGCCCGCCCGCATTCGCCAATCTAATAACCAGTTTTTTCCTTCGGAAAACCTGGTTAAAAAAGGGAGGGGGGATTTATAGCTGAAATAGGGGAAAAAAGTATACTTTTTTCATGTTGGAAAGCCGCCGATATTCGGCAGTAAAAAATGCCAAACGAGGGCCCTGGCAGCTGTTAAAAAGCTTTGAAACGTCACAACGTAATTAACTAAAACGAATTTTATTGATATAGACTGGCGTTTAAAGGTTAACTGTTTTTGTAAAGGTTTTTGAGCAAAACACGAAACGTGGCCGTTCAAACGTTTAAACGTGACACCCTTAGTTAAGAGTAGTAATGTTTTGAGTAAATAAATAAGTGGCGATAACAAAAAAAGTAAACGATATAAATGTTTCTTCAAACTCTTGTCATTTTTAATATGAATATATAAAGCATATTGAAGGCTGGTGACCTAAAATACAAATAAAGCATGTGTTTATTCTTACTCTTGTCATTTTGCATGCGAATAAATGAAGTATATTGACTTTCCCCGGACCCAACCTGCCACCCCCCATTTATCCCAGGGTTCCAGATTGTTAAATGTACACATATTGGGATTGGTTTGACTTTTCAACAAGGAATATTGACGAAAATACACAGTTTGAAAAAAGAACCTGTGTTAATGTATTATATAAAAACAAAGTATAAAACGCAGTATAAAAGTGCCTATTGACAAAAGATTGAGGAACACTGGACAAGACCGTTTTCATCGAGAACACTCGAGTTGCCATGCCTGTTTATAATACCTATACGCATATTTTTGTCATTATTTGTTGTTGAAAAGTCAAACCAAACACAATAGGTGTACATTTAACAATCTGGAAACCAATTGGTAAGCTGGGGTGGGGGGTAGGGTCCTGGGGAAGGTTGGTAGGGGGAATTAATTATACTGCTGCTTTTTCAGTGAATTATGCAATATTCTATCTTAATATCCGCAGTATTTTGATAAATTATTAATATTAATAGGATTTCGGTATATCTACACACCGATTTAAACGCACTTAACGCACATGGTTAAACAAACCCTAGTCATTTTTCATTTTAATAATGTATTTTGACTGCTGGTGACCTACCGGTACTTCTTTTGCCAAAGCCTTTGCTGCTGAAGCCAACAGCATACCTCGTATTTGTTTGTATTTCGTGGTCACGAAGGCTTTTTATGCATTCTTCAAGTGATCCAAAAAGCACGGTCACATCCTTGGCCATTTTGTAGTGGAACAGTTTTCGGTAACTCGCAAGACAGAGAACGATTTGTGGTACACACATAACTCTTGTCATCTACCGTTCTAACTCTTTACAAATAGGGTCTACGAATTTTACACCTTTGGACAAAAGACTGCGCATTTCAACTCTCAGCAACCCTTTGGGTTATAAAGCTGAGAGTTGAATAACAGCAACTACTGTTTAAGTTTACCTTGTCAGCAATTATCAATTCACGCTACTGTTTTACATTACCATCTGAATCACTATGAGTTCAGTATTTTCCACAGGATTTTGTTAGATTCTCCGGGATTTTAAAGAGGTAAGGGGTAGCGAGGGAAGCCCCCTCTGTACTTAGTTTTTTATGCCCCTGGATCGAATGATCTGCGGTATATTGTTTTTGTCTGTCCCAAAACTTTAACCTTGGTCATAACTTTTGTAATATTGAACGATATTTGGCATGCATACATGTATCTCATGGAGCTGCACATTTTGAGTGGTGAAAGGTCAAGATCATCCTTCAAGCTCAAAGGTAAAATATATGGCTTCAAAGAGGCGCAGTAGGGGGCATTGTGTTTCACAAACACAGCTCTTGTTGTTATATTATATAATTTATGTTATTTTGGTGCGTTATGACTCTTTAAAGGGGCCTTTTCACGTTTCGGTAAATTGACAAAATTGAAAAAAGTTGTTTCAAATTCGCAAATTTTCGTTTAACTTATGATATTTGTGAGGAAACCGTAGTACTGAACATTGACCATGCTCTAAAATAGCCTCTATATGCATCTTTTGACGATTTAAAAACCTGAATATTATAAAGCGTTGCAACACGAAACGATTAAATAATTTGGAGAGTTCTGTTGTTGTCTTTATATTTTGTGAAACTACAAGGATCGCTTATATCAAGTATTAAATACATTTGTCTTTGTATAAGGAAGGATGGCCGAGAGGTCTAATGCGCAGAGTTTTTACTTCACGACGCCAGGGGTCAGTGGTTCGAGTCCTGCTGCGGGTTACTGTTTTTTCTTTTTAGCTCATCTATTTTTTGAAAAAAAATTATGAGCTATTGTCATCACCTTGGCGTCGGCGTCCAGTTAAGTTTTGCGTTTAGGTCCACTTTTCTCAGAAAGTATCAATGCTATTGCATTTAAACTTGGTACACTTACTTACTATCATGAGGGGACTGGGCAGGCAAAGTTAGATAACTCTGGCGTGCATTTTGACAGAATTATGTGCCCTTTTTATACTTAGAAAATTGAAAATTTTGGTTAAGTTTTGTGTTTAGGTCCATTTTATTCCTTAAGTATCAAAGCTATTGCTTTCATACTTGCAACACTTACTAACTATCATAAGGGGACTGTGCAGGCAAAGTAATGTAACTCTGACTGGCATTTTGACAGAATTATGTGCCCTTTTTATACTAAGAAAATTGAAAATTTGGTTAAGTTTTGTGTTTAGGTCCACTTTATTCCTACAGTATCAAAGCTATTGCTTTCATACTTGCAACACTTATTAACTATCATAAGGGGACTGTGCAGGCAAAGTTATGTAATTCTGACTGGCATTTGGACACAATTATGGGCCCTTTATACTTAGAAAATTGAAAATTTTGTTAAGTTTTGTGTTTTGGTCCACTTTACCCCTAAACTATCATAGATATTGCTTTCATACTTGGAACACTCGCAAACTATCATAAGGGTACAGTAAAAGGACAAGTTGCATAACTCTGGTTGTCATTTTTACGGAATTATGGCCCTTTTTTGACTTAGTAACTTTGAATATATGGTTAAATTTTGTGTTTCGATCCACTTAACTTCTAAAGTATCAAGGCTATTGCTTTCAAACTTCAAATACTTTCATGCTATCATGAGGTTACTGTACCTGGCAAGTTGAATTTTACCTTGACCTTTGAATAACCTTGACCCTCAAGGTCAAATTATTAAATTTTGCTAAATAATGCCATAACTTCTTTATTTATGATTAGATTTGATTGATACTTTGACAAAACTACTCTTACCTGACATACCACAATAGACTCCACCCAAACCATCCCCCGTGCCCCCCCCCCCCCTTATTTTATTTTTTTATTTTTTTTAAGATCATCTCACAAATGACCACCACACCCTCACACTATACTATACCTCCCCCCCCCCCACCCCCCCCCACGAATCCCCCCCCCTATTTTATTTTTTATTTTTTTAAGATCATCTCACAAATGACCACCACACCCTCACACTATACTATACCTCCCTCCCCCCCCCGAATCCCCCCCCTAATTTTTTTTATGTCCCCCACTATAGTAGTGGGGGACATATTGTTTTTGCCCTGTCTGTCTGTTGGTCTGTTTGCGCCAACTTTAACATTTTGCAATAACTTTTGCTATATTGAAGATAGCAACTTCATATTTGGCATGCATGTGTATCTCATGAAGCTGCACATTTTGAGTGGTGAAAGGTCATGGTCATCCTTCAAGGTCAGAGGTCAAATATATGTGGCCAAAATCGCTCATTTTATGAATACTTTTGCAATATTGAAGATAGCAACTTGATATTTGGCATGCATGTGTATCTAATGGAGCTGCACATTTTGAGTGGTGAAAGGTCAAGGTCAGAGGTCAAATATATGTGGCCCAAATCGCTTATTTTATAAATACTTTTGCAATATTGAAGATAGCAACTTGATATTTGGCATGCATGTGCATCTCATGGAGCTGCACATTTTGAGTTGTGAAAGGTCAAGGTCATCCTTCAAGGTCAGAGGTCAAATATATGTGGCCCAAATCGCTTATTTTATGAATACTTTTGCAATATTGAAGATAGCAACTTGATATTTGGCATGCATGTGTATCTCATGGAGCTGCACATTTTGAGTGGTGAAAGGTCAAGGTCAAGGTCATCCTTCACAAGGTCAAGGTCATCCTTCAAGGTCAAACATCATATAGGGGGACATTGTGTTTCACAAACACATTTTTTTTTTTTTTTTTTTTTTTTTTTTTTTTTTTTTTTAAGATCATCTCACAAATGACCAACACACCCTCACACTATACTATACCCCTACCCCCTCCACCCCAATTGTTTTTTTTTTTGAAACGGTTAAAAAACACAAATATATATTTTTATTATTTTATGTTTGTTATACCATCCAACCATCGCACCCAAGAATACCCTCCCCCTCCCCCCCCCCCCCCGAATTCCACCCCCCCCCCCCCACTAATTTTTTATTTTTTTTAAAGATCATCTCACAAATGACCACCACACCCTCACACTATACTATACCCACCCCCACCCCACCCCCCCCCATTATTTTTTTTTTTAAACGGTTAAATTACACAAATATTTATTTTATTATTTTATGTTTTTTGAAATACCGTCCAACCATCGCACCCAAGAATCCCCCTCCCCACCCACCCCCCCCCCCCCACCCCCGAATTTTTTCTGTTTGCATTTTTTTCCCGCATATTTGGAAGATAATGTAATAAATGTCCACGCCCCCACACTATACACCCCTCTTCACTCCACCCCTCACTCCTTTGTGATTGAAAATGAGAGTCCCTTCACCTTTAAAAAGAAAATAGATGAGCGGTCTGCACCCGCAAGGCGGTGCTCTTGTTTAAATTTTATTGTTGACTTTGTACTGGAGCTTTTTAGATCTAATGTTTGCATTTATCAATATGATGCATTTAACGACAAACTTCAAAACATGCCAAAATCTGTGAAAAGGCCTCTTTAAGAAAAAAGATATAGTCATTGATAACAACATTTGTTAAATTGTTTTTACACTCACACAAGGATAAACATAATCCAGACTCAATTGACTCTATCAATAACTGCATTCTCACTTTCTTTCCCGACGCTATTCTATTCCCTATACATGTAATCATGTGTATTCAATTTTTGATAGCATATTATGGTAAAATTTTGAGCATTAAAGTACTCAAGAATCTAATAAACACAAACATTCTCCTTTTTTTTCTTAAGTAACAAATGAATTTTTGCATATATGTGTCTATTTAAAGATTCAATGGAATTTGTGTGGGTTTTCCAACTTAACAAACGTATATCGCCTGATTTTATGTTGGCATATCTATGCAATAAATACACCCACACTTTACACATGATGTTGTACATGTCTGATTAGTTTTTGTGCGCTTTTTATTGAGACAAAGAAACCGCAGAAATACATGAAGCACAGTTCATTTGAAACTATCATTTTTATGCCCCCCTTCAAAGAAGAGGGGTATATTGTTTTGCGCATGTCTATCCGTCCGTCCGTCCACCAGATGGTTTTTGGAAGAACGCTTAGGCCTAGCACCTGAAACTTAATAGGTACATTGATCATTACTTGTAGATGACCCCTATGAGTATTGATTTTGAGGTCACTTGGTCAAAGGTCAAGGTCACAGTGACTCGAATTAGTAAAATGGTTTTCGGATGATACCTCAAGAACGCTTACGCCTAGGATTATGAAACCTCATAGGTACATTGATCATGACTTGCAGATGACCCCTATTGATTTTCAGGTCACTAGATCAAGGGTCAAGGTCACAATGACTTGAACTAGAAAAATAGTTTCCGGATTATAACTCAAGAACGCTTACGCCTAGGATCATGAAACTTCATAGGTACATTGATCATGACTGGCAAATGACCCCTTTTGATTTTTAGGTCATTAGGTCAAAGGTCAAGGTTACATTGACTCGAAACAGTAAAATGGTTTCCGGATGATAACTCAAGAACGCTTACGCCTAGGATCAGGAAACTTCATAGGTACATTGATCATTACTGGCAGATGACCCTATTTGATGTTCAGGTCACTAGGTCAAAGGTTAAGGTCATGGTGACTCGACACAGTAAAATGGTTTCCGGATGATAACTCAAGAATGCTTATGCCTAGGATCATGAAACTTCATAGGAATATTGGTCATGACTGGCAGATGACCCCTTTTGATTGTCAGGTCACAAGGTCAAAGGTCAAGGTCACAGTGACTCGAAACAGTAAAATGGTTTCCTGATGATTACTCAAGAATAATTAGGCCTAGGATCATGAAACTTAATAGGTACATTGATCATGACTGGCAAATGACCCCTATTTCAGGTCACTAGGTCAAAGGTGAAGGTCACAGTGACAAAAACTTATTCACACAATGGCTTCCACTACAACTGACAGCCCATATGGGGGGAATGCATGTTTTACAAACAGCCCTTGTTTATGTTGCAGTAACATTAAAATTCGGAAGCGTGTTTTGGATTACAAATTTAATTATGCTTATTTGAGAATTTGAAAAAACATTTTAGTTGCTTATAATGAAAGATAGGTGTGGTAGGTGACACAGAAAACAAACTGTAACAAAACCACACTTTTAAGGCAATAACCTCATTCGTAGTTTGAATAATTTTACTGCAGGTATTGAATGCATATGAGTGCTGTTGTTAATGCAAAGTGTGCACTCTCATTAGCCAATGTAGAATGTCCAATACAACGATGTTCCCCCTTTAGCTGAGTTTTGCTAGGGTAAAGAGCTACATGCAGTTGAAAAGGGATCGTAAATCGGCAATCAAAATATTGGGTGAAGTTCATATCACTTTGATCTTAAGAATGACTAGTTGCAGTTACTAAAAAAATACACGTATCGGTAAATTTCAAATGCCCCGCAGACTCTGATTTCAAATTGCAAGCATCCTGGTGAGGGAACATGAAATTGCATGTGGAAAGCACTGGAGTTGTCTTGTTTGGTGTGAGATTTCATATCAGCTAATAATAAAGCAGCTTTTATAATGCTTGTCCAATCACGATTCATGTCTCTTTTACATTTATCAAATTGATTCAACTCCAAGCATATTTGATTATTATCTTGGAAAGTCTGCTGGCCCTCACCTAAAGCCACTTAAATTGTATGAGGTCCAGAATGTGCAGAATACAAACTCAGATAACTTACTTTTGTTATACATGTAATTATTAAGAACATTGGACAAGCAGTTCTGATACTTGCTGAGAAGTTCATCTTTTTTTTTTTATTTTTCAATTTCAACCTGAATTAAGGCTTTTAAGGGATTTTCATGTGCAAATAAATCTGTGCAATTATGACCTTCATTAAAAAATAAAATCAGGGCTTTTTTACTGGCTTTATAGCAGTTATTTTGCTATATTCCCAAGTTAGTCTGCATCAAAAACATAAATATTACGTCGAAGCCTGAGGCTATAGTCAGTATACACATTTATTTCAGCCTACAATGTTTTGCCCTGGTAATAATACAATGGCGCTATAAAGAAAACAATCTTGCTGTGCCATTATAATTTCCAAATTATTTTTATATCAAGGTTTAAAACCTCATATCAGCGAACTACAGAACTATAATGCAATAAATGTATACTTTCCAATTTCTTGCTGACAAAATTTCAGCGAGGTATTTATCCCACATTAAGAGGAGACGTATAGAGTGAGCAATTCTCTTTATATTGCAAATATGGTGTATCCCAATAAAATTTGTCACCTGGTGTTGATCTTTGTATTTTTTTGAATTTGGTTTTGATCTTGGAAGTTAAACAATTTGCTCAATTTTAATAACATATGATAAGTGATGTACGATTGAATCAGTTTTTTTTAACTGACTTCTAGTAAAACTAATTTATCCTTTGTAATAGTAATTTAATATCTTTTAAGGCCAGTGCCAGGTTAATACTGGAATGCCATAAAGTAGGTTACATTCAGCATCTGTAGGATTTGATTGATGTTTGTAGTCAGGAGATGATCACAGCAAATGACATCGTAGGGAGTATCTGTTAATGAATGACATTAAATCTTTAATAGACGTTTTGAAAATTGTTGAAGATGAACAGTTTCACTGTTATTACAAAGTTTATGTAGGTTCATTCATTAGTAAATATGCATGACAAACATCAAAATAGTATCACAATTTTAAAGAAACAAAAAGTTGAAAATATTGTGTTTTTTTGTTAAAGAAGTCGTGTATATATAGAATCATCTGTAAAATCGTACATGGGAAGTGGATATAAAAGGATTTACTCTAATTTCTCTAACTTAATTAAACAATGGATTTACAGATAAGTTCAGTGAAACAGACGCTACTGCAGTTTTGTGTACAAACATGGTATTTTTGTGTTTATGTTAATTAGCGGCAGATGTAGAATATTCTCGACACAAAACAACCTGTGTGTACCTACTTTTAGATTTCTCTTTTTCTCTTGCTACGTTTGTTATTGTTGATGTTTGATAACCCTACACATTTTCGACCAGAAAAGTTAGTTATAGAAAAGTGGTAATTGAAATACTTTTTCTAATTTATATTTGCAGTAACCCGCCACAACCAAATATGTATGCATATACGCATGTTAGACTTGTGTGCCTGGCATGGTCCATTGCCATGGCAATCACAGCGGATGACAAAGTGGCACCACCAGTGTTAAAGGCAAACAGGGAGATCCTGAAACCGCCCTCTGAAAGCTATAAACCACAGCAGATCCACATTAGGTATAATGTCTGAATGATCTAGAACTGTAGTCAATTAATTTACTGGTGGGATTTCCATCAGCCTAACTAAACTCAGGCAAAAGTCTCATAATAATAAAATTAGTTAAATGCTCAAAGAATTCCGTTCACTTTCTGAAGTCACTTCCTTTTTTAAACAATTAAGACGGACACTTGTCCTTTGTTAAGAAATTTACATAATTGTGTGTACCTTATACTTTTGTGTCTGTCAGTGAACATGAATGAATTAAATTGATTTGGTCATACAATTGTCCTTTACTAAAATATTTTCTCTTACAATCACTGATCTGAAGTTTGTTTTTGAACTTGAAAGTTGATAATATATCAGTTCTAACTCTCAATTACTAATCCAGTCAAACAGTGAAAAGCATTCTTTTAATCCTAAACAAACCCTGTTTCTAGCCTGGGTGACACAACGTCGGAGATGAACATTATGTGGGCCACACAAGTTCATGACACGTCCATAGTGGAGTTCCACACTGGAGACAGGCAGGATATGAAGAGGGTCGAGGGGCAGACCAGAAAGCTTGAAGCGGACAACACAAATGGGCTAAAATACCTTCATCATGTCAAGCTTGAAGACCTTCTTCCGCAGACAAAATATTTTTACAATGTTAGAGGTAAATGCAGTAGCTTGTAAATGTACCACTCACAGGGAGTTGCCTATTTGAGTGATGCTATCAGTTTTTATCAGTCCTCATAACATGTTTGTGGAGGTGAATAAGTTCCTTATTCTCCTGTCATAAAATTGAAATGCGAAATGTACATGCGCAAGACTTTTTAAAAAAACATTCTGAATTATTTGCTCTTGAATATAGCAGACAAAGCAATGCTGGAGTATAAGTCACGTGTTTGACAAAGCTGTAGTTTTTTAGCTCACCTGAGCACAACGTGCTCATGGTGAGCTTTTGTGATCGCTTTTTGTCCGTTGTGCGTTGTGCGGCATCAACATTTGCCTTGTTAACTCTCTAGAGGCCACATTTATTGTCCAATCCTCATGAAATTTGGTCAGAAGATTGGTTTCAATGATATCTTGGATGAGTTCGAAAATGGTTACGTTTGCTTGAAAAACATGGCTGCCAAGGGGCAGGGCATTTTTCCTTATATGGCTATATATGGCTTTTGTAAAATCTTGTTTACACTCTAGAGGCCACAGTTATTGTCTGATCTTCATAAAACTTGGTCAGAAGATTCATCCCAATAATATCTTGGACAAGTTCGAAAATGATGCAGGTTGGTTGAAAAACATGGCTGCCAGGGGGCGGGGCATTTTTCCTTATATTGCTATAGTAAAACCTTGTTAACACTCTAGAGGCCACATTTATTTTCCGATCTTCATGAAACTTGCTCAGAAGATTTGTCCCACTGTTATCTTGGATGAGTTCAAAAATGGTAACCTTTGCTTGAAAAACATGGCTGCCAATGGGCGGGGCATTTTTTCTTATATGGCTATATAATATGGCTATAGTAAAATCTTGTTAACACTCTAGAGGCCACATTTATTGTCCAATCTTCATGAAACTTGGTCAGAAGATTCATTCCAAAAAATATCTTGGACGAGTTCAAAAATGATGCAGGTTGGTTGAAAAACATGGCCGCAAGGGGGCGGGGCATTTTTCCTTATATGGCTATAGTAAAACCTTGTTAACACTCTAGAGGCCACATTTATTGTCCAATCTTGATGAAATATGGTCAGAAGATTTGTCTTAATGATATCTTGGATGAGTTCGAAAATAGTTACTTTTGCTTGAAAAACATGGCCTCCAAGGGGCGGGGCATTTTTCCTTATATGGCTATATAAGGCTATAGTAAAATCTTGTTAACACTCTAGAGACCACATTTATAGTCCGATCTTCATGAAACTCAGTCAGAAGATTCATCCCAATAATATCTTGGACGAGTTCAAAAATGATGCCGGTTGGTTGAAAAACATGGCCACCACGGGGGCGGGGCTATTTTCCTTATATGGCTATAGTAAAACCTTGTTAAAACTCTAGAGGTCACATTTATTTTCCGATCATCATGAAACTTGGTCAGAAGATTTGTCCCAATGATATCTTGGATGAGTTCGAAAATGGTTTTGGTTGCTTTAAAAAACATGGCCACCAGGGACAGGACATTTTTCCATGTATGGCTATATATATATATGGCAATAGTAAAACCTTTTTAACACTCTAGAGGCCACATTTATTGTCCAATCTTCATGAAATTTGGTCAGAAGATTGGTCTCAATGATATCTTGGATGAGTTTGAAAATAATTAAGTTTGCTTGAAAAAAATGGCTTTGAAGGGGCAGGGCATTTTTCCTTACATGGCTTTTGTAAAATTTGTCAACACTCTAGAGGCCACATTTACTGTCCGATCTTCATGAAACTTGGTCAGAAGATTCATCCCGATAATATCTTGGAAGAGTTCAAAAATGATGCCGGTTGGTTGAAAAACATGGCTGCCAGGGGGCGGGGCATTTTTCCTTATATGGCTATAGTAAAACCTTGTTAACACTCTAGAGGCCACATTTATTTTCCGATCTTCGTGAAACTTGGTCAGAAGATTTGTCCCAATAATATCTTGTTATCTCAGGTGAGCAACTTTGGGCCTTATGCATTATCTCAGTTCTAATTAGGAAACTAATACTGAAAATGAAATTCAAATATTTGAATTATCAACGTTCCGAAACAAAATACTCTTCCGATTGGCACAAATACTACTATAAATCTTATCATATATACAACTTTGAAAAAGGCGATAGAGTAGTAATTTTAAATAATACGTTAATTGATTGTTGTGTTCTTTTTTTTCACTAATTTAATTTTCATTAGATATAAGATGTTTTCAGAAAACATATTCCCGTAATTCTCATTTATTTCAATACTCGGCTGAATTTCTTTGATAACTTGTACTTCTCTTAAATTATATTTATACTGTTGTTTACACATTTTTTTCTCCAGAACGATGACAATTTAATTGGTTAGTATTTGAGTCACTATATTCTGAGTAGATAACAATGGATTTAATATATGGTCATAGCAATTTAAATAATAGGCCTTTTGAAGTAAACATTCTGTTGTCTTAATTACGAGACGCAGAACTATAAATAACATGTCAATTATCTAAGACAATATATTGAATATGGTGTATTAATTCCTGTGTGAACTATCAAATTACCGTACTTACTCTGAGTTTTCGTACACTGCATTTTTTTTTTTCGTGTCCAAATATTTAGATATGAAAAATATTAAAAAAATTATGAGTGTCTGAAAATTTAGAGACATACATGTTATGGTTGTTTGTCAATTATTATAATGAAGTAAAACCAATAAATAAATGTGCAATAATTTTATTGTGTTGTTCTCTCCTTTCCCTGCTTTAAATAAAGTACAACTTGACATATTTACAATCTCTTACCTGAAATGGTATATAAAAACATCATAAAAAACAACCATACTGCTTCCTAAATACGATATCATTTCAAATGCTGATGAGTGAAACCATTGTTTATTTTACAGGTATACATGGTAATCTACACAATAACGCAATTGTAATGGTCAATTGCCCTCAGGGCATTCTAAGCCAGTTTTTATTACATTTATCCGGTTGTAAAACTTCATGATCGACGGGTCGCAGATAAGCGAAACAGGGCAGAAATCTAGTAAAGTAGCTATGTAAAGTTTACTGTCCGAAAAATTCAAGTCATCAAGTATGGACAAAAATCAGTATGTCAGAACATATAAAGCCACGAAAAATAATTATTTTGGCTAAAAATGTTGAACCTTAGTGAATATAATGTTGAAAACACTTTAATTGTCAATTTTGAAGCATTTGTTAACAAAACAACAACAACACTGATTTCCCAATTTTAGTCAAAACGCAGCGATTTTTCATAATCCAAAGGGACCCGGCCCCTATTCCCAAAATGTTGAAAAAACACATATGCGTATAAAAAGTATCATCTCGTTAATTGATGACATCTTTTATCCCCACAATGTCTGATACAACAAAGTTGTCAGCACTAAACCCAAAGATGTGACTTTTCACTGACAAACTTTTTGGATGTTTATTTGTATTAAAATTGTATAAGATATTAATTTTGGAGTTGAACATAAACCTGCTTTTCAAATATTCTAATATTCAAATATTTGTTCCCATCCCCGGTTCATATATTCCCCTCAATGCACTAATATGCATATGTTTTATTTAACATATTTGCACTTCACTCCTCACCAATCTAATTTCAGGTGAAGCTGACGATACTCTGAGTGACCAGTTCAGTTTCACAGTCCCCCCAGTGATGGCTGGAAACACTCACACCTTCATGGTGTATGGTGACCTTGGAACTAAGGCTAAAGACATGCAGTTCCTACTGCAAGAGGCACTCAATGAGAAGTACGAGGCCATCTTCCATGTGGGTGACATTGCGTATGACCTGGATGGCAACGAGGGGGAAACTGGCGACAAATTCCTTCAGACGGTTGAAAAAGTGGCTGCACGCATTCCCTACATGACCATCCCCGGGGACCATGAGCGTAACCATAGTTACCTCCATTATACATACAGATTCGCTATGCCCAATCTTCCCTGGCCTATGCCTAGCGACAAACTCTGGTACAGTCTTGACATAGGGCCCATTCATTTTGTGATGTATTCCACTGAGGTGTTTTTTGATGATGAGGTGAACGCTGAGGTCATGTTGAAGTGGCTTAAGGAAGATTTAGACCAGGCAAATATGCAGCGGTCTGCCAAGCCATGGATAATAGCTATGGGTCACAGGCCGATGTATTGTTCAGTAGATGACATAGGTGATGATTGCAGGAGGACAGTTCCAGTTGTGAGAAGGGAACTTGAGGATCTTTTCTTTGCTGAAGGTGTTGATTTGATAATATCCGGTCACCAGCATTTTTACGAAAGGACCTGGCCAATCTATAAGCAGAAAGCGACACAGTACAATTACCGTCACCCCTCGGCTCCTGTGCATTTAACTATAGGAACACTGGGTTCAGTGTATAAAATAGACAATAGCATCAACTTGGGAGGACAGTGGTCCGCATTTGTTATATCTGAAGCAGGCAAAGAGTCATTTGGTCGTCTGAAAGTTTACAATGCCACTCATCTGTCATGGGAGGTTAGGGAATGCTCGAATGGTAAAGTGGTTGACAGAATGTGGATCAACCAGCCTTATCACAGGCCATTTCACAAGCAGCCTGAAGTGTTCCTTCCCAATCCCTTGGGAGAAATGGGGCAGGAATGGCTTGACAATCAGCGCTCAGAGTCGTTTGGCTTAGAGGCGTTCCTCGGAATCAAGGGTAATCACTATGGTGATGATTTCCAGACCAAGCTCACGGTTCTGTTCTGTGTGTTCGTTATTTGTGTCGTGGGACTGATAGCCAGGAAGAAGGTGCTCACTCTGATCCGAATCTGTTGTCTGAAGAAGGAACCATGCAACAAATTGAAAGCCAGCCTCATGTCAGACAGTTCTAATGTGTAGTGTGGCATTGTGATAGTTATGTCTATATTTCTCTGAATACTGGCAGGGCCAAAATTTACTGACATAGAAAATAACTCCCGATTCATGTAATACAGCTTAAATACATCGCCCTGACATTTAAACAAAGTTATTAGCAAACTTGCATTATGGAATTAATTTATATTTGGTTCTGTATTTGTACACTATCTTTTAATGTTTTTGACAGATTCTGTTTTGTTTATTTCTTTGGCATGCCTAAACATATATTGGATTGCATACTGATCACTTATATTTAATGATTATCTACAGTACACATATTTGTTTTCTTCTTAAATAATTTCCTTGAAAATAGACAGATTGTCACTAGTGACTAATTTTTTTTTCTTGTAGTCTATCTCAGTCAGAGTTGAATGGGAAATTTGCAAACCTATTATATAAATATTCAAAAGTGAAGCCAATTTAACATGAAAACTTGTCAACATTCCAAATGTGTGTATCACTTATATTTTCTTTCCCTGTTCTGAATGCTTATGGTGTCCTGTAGTATTTCCACACTTAGAGAAAGCTCAGTTAACTGTCTTTTTTTTTCTAACATTAATTATGTGCTCATTTATATTTGATATGATGCTTTTCGTGTAACAGTTTGAAACTTGTTATTGAAAATGTTGTCCTATTATTGAAGACTAAACAAAATGGTTACTCCTAAAAATCATTGTTACTACAATGTAGAATGCCATCCTTGATTGGGTCAGCATTTTAAAGCAGCGATTCAAATAAGCACAAGTTCATAGGCCCTGCACTAGCAACTATTTAATCGGGCTTGTTCAAATTCTCATTTTAATATAGACAGGCTCTATTTCTTTGGTCTCAATCAGTAATATTGTTAAAAATTAATTCTTTTGTGGTAGAACTGATAATTTCAATGTTTTTACCAAGTGTTTTGTGGAGCCATATTCAATCTTTATTTTTTTAGAAACCTTAAATTAAAAGAGAAATGTCTGAACGATTTTGAAATTGTGATCAGTTTTCAAAATAATGTTTATTTACAATTTGAATTAAAGCTTTCAATACTGGCTGACCTGGTCCAATGAAAACAGGTTTTGATGATTTGAGAAAACTTGTTACTCTATTAATATACATATGAAGTTTATAGAGTTTATGGTATAATTTGTTTCTGAGTGATACTCGTTTTACAATGAAAATATAGTATATTTTAGGTTACATTGTAATATGTACCAGTTATTCTTATTAACTGACTCTTTCATAGGATGGACTTTGCTTTAGGGATGATAAAGAATGCTTTTATGTGCCAAAATTGTATTGCAAAAACTCTTGCCCGGAAAATATTGACCTGTAACAACCTCCTTGTTTTTGTTTTGATGCTGTTGCAATTTTCAAGTTTTTGTCATGATTGTTATATAGTTTTCACAAAGTTTTTGTGTCCCATACTATAGTAGTGGGGGACATATTGTTTTTGCCCTGTCTGTTGGTTGGTCTGTTTGCGCCAACTTTAACATTTTGCAATAACTTTTGCTATATTGAATATAGCAACTTGATATTTGGCATGCATGTGTATCTCATGGAGCTTCACATTTTGAGTGGTGAAAGGTCAAGGTCATCCTTCAAGGTCAGAGGTCAAATATATGTGGCCAAAATCCCTCATTTTATGAATACTTTTGCAATATTGAAGATAGCAACTTGATATTTGGCATGCATGTGTATCTCATGGAGCTGCACATTTTGAGTGGTGAAAGGTCAAGGTCAGGGTCATCCTTTAAGGTCAGAGGTCAAATATATGTGGCCCGAATGGCTTTTTTATGAATACTTTTGCAATCTTGAAGATAGCAACTTGATATTGGGCATGCATATGTATCTCATGGAGCTGCACATTTTGAGTGGTGAAAGGTCAAGGTCATCCTTCAAGGTCAGAGGTCAAATATATGTGGCCCAAATCGCTTATTTTATGAATACTTTTTCAATATTTAAGATAGGAACTTGATATTTGGCAAGCATGTGTATCTCATGGAGCTGCACATTTTGAGTGGTGAAAGGTCAAGGTCGAGGTCATCCTTCAAGGTCAAATATATGGGTCAAAATTGCTCATGTAATGTCACTTCTGCAATATTGAAGCTAGCAATTTAAAATTTGAAATGCATGTGTATCTCATGGAGCTGCACATTTTGAGTGGTGAAGGGTCAATGTCAAGGTCATCCTTCAAGGTAAAACGTCATTGTGTTTCACAAACGCATCTTGTTTTCTTATGTATTGCTGCAGAGTCTGCAGATAGTGCAAACTGTTTCTACATATGTACACAAAGTCAGTTTTATTCATTGAGTACTGAAATAATATACTTATTTTAACTTTCCGATCATTTAGTATGAACTAGTCTGAGTAACAGTTTTTGTCTGTAAGACAATGTTTGTTATATAAATTAAAAACTTTGCAATTGTGTTTTTGCAAATACAAACTAAGATAAAGATTAAGTGGCAAACGTTATTGTAAATAAGACACCCCAAAGTGGAAGTTCAAACTTTAATACCGCCAAATATGCATTTTTATATAGTGCTGCTGCTTATATATTTGAATAAGATAATTTTACTTTTTGTAAGATTTTGTTAGAAGTGTTATATTTAAAATGTCTTATATGACTCATGTCATGTTCCATGTTCTGAAAAATTATTGAATAACATGGTTTTCCATGAAGTCGGTCAAAAATATTTGCATTCATTTTCAATGAACTGCTATTTTATCTTGTTAGTGCTTAATGTTTATATTTTAAATTATTCAATGCTGTTTTGTTATTGATAAAACGAAAGGTAATGGCTTTAAAGTAAGAAATTTGTTGATTGTGAAGGTCCTTTTTAACCAGGTTTTCCGAAGGAAAAAACTGGTTATTAGATTGGCGAATGCGGGCGGGCTGGCTGGCTGGCTGGCGGGCTGGCGGAATAAGCTTGTCCGGGCCATAACTATGTCGTTCATTGTCAGATTTTTAAATCATTTGGCACATTTGTTCACCATCATTGGACGGTGTGTCGCGCAAAATAATTACGTCGATATCTCCAAGGTCAAGGTCACACTTTGAGTTCAAAGGTCAAAAATGGCCATAAATGAGCTTGTCCGAGCCATAACTATGTCGTTCATCGTCAGATTTTAAAATCATTTGGCACATTTGTTCACCATCATTGGACGGTGTGTCGCGCGAAATAATTACGTCGATATCTCCAAGGTCAAGGTCACACTTTGAGTTCAAAGGTCAAAAATGGCCATAAATGAGCTTGTCCTGGCCATAACTATGTCATTCATTGTGAGATTTTAAAATCATTTGGCACATTTGTTCACCATCATGGGACAGTGTGTCCCACGAAAGAATCACGTCAATATCTCCAATGTCAAGGTCGCCACGACTAAAAATAGATTTAAAAAAAAAAAAAAAACTTACAAAGGGGGTTAATTTTTTTTGGTCATTTCAAAAGTTCAGTTTGAGTTTTCTCCCTTTATCAGATTTTTTTTTCACAATGAAAACCTGGTTTTGTGACAATTTTGTCCCTTGTTAGACAATTTAAAATGAAACCGTTTTCGCATGTGATCATTTACAATACTAAAACTACTATGTCTGAGAACAACTAATCATTTGGGTTTTACACAATTTTATTTTTAGTAAGTGTTTAGTTTTTGTTAAATATTTGTGGCTTAACTTGGCACAAAAAGTTACGCTGGTTATTGTACTTTTTCTTGGAGTCTAGTTTTTGTGCGTTTAGAATAATACTTGTGTTTCTTCATGCATCATTGACTTTTGAATGGTTTTTAAGTAATTAGGGTAGTGCATATGTGTATATAATGTGGGCTTACTTTTTGTCGGGCTTCATCAGGATAACAGTATGGGGCTTGTTTAAAATGTGAATTGTTGTCTATATTAAGATTGCATATTTTCTTTAAATGAAGTAACTAATTTGTTTGTGAAATATTGAGCATTTTTGTTATAACGTACATATATTTGTTGATTTAAAGATGCCACATTTTATTTTGCCTATGCATACAGTATATAAATTTATTAATTCTACCAAAAATATCAACATTTTTCAATCAATATTACTGTGGGGATTTTCGAAATCTTTTTAGGTCGCTTTGAGATTAGCTTTTGTTTTCTGTTCGTTTTCCATTGTCCGTTGTCAACATTTTTTGTGAACTATTACAGGCCACTTAGTTCCCAATCGTCATTACACATGGTCAGAACATTTGTCGTAATAAAGCTTGATCAAAAGTCGAACATTAAAGTTCAAATTAAAAAAAGCTTGCGAACACTCGGGAAAACATGTATTTTTCCCAACCATCCTGAAAGTTGCACAGAACATTTGTTTTTATAATATTTCAACCTAATCCAATAAAGGTTCCTTCCATTATAAAACACGTACTTTTTATGCCCCCCTTCAAAGAAGAGGGGGTATATTGTTTTGCACATGTCGGTTTGCCCGTCGGTCGGTCCGTCGATCAAATGGTTTCCAGATGATAACTCAAGAACTCTTAGGCTTAGGATCATGAAACTTCATAGGTACATTGATCATGACTGGCAGATGACCCCTATTGATTTTCAGGTCACAAGGTCAAAGGTCAAGGTCACGGTGACTCAAAACAGTAAAATGGTTTTTGGATGATAACCCAGGAATGCTTAGGCCTCGGTTCATGAAACTTCATAGGTACACTGATCATGACTGGCAGATGACCCCAATTGATTTTCAGATCACAAGGTAAAACAGTGATTTTTTTTGCTCAAATTTACAGCCGAATTTCGGCTGCTTCCCAATCGCAAAAATACACATTTTTTCCCAAAATTTTGACCAAAATTTCCCAAAAAAGCCCAACTTCCAAAAAAAAAAATAAAAAAATTTTTTTTTTTTTTTTTTTTTTTTTTTTTTTAGAAAGAAGTCTCATATAACTTAATTATGATTTCTTAAATCTAGGTCTCAACTTTATTTTTTAAACATCTTACAAAATATATAACTTGAATTTAGTCATTTTTGTCCATAAATCATTCCCAAACTTGCCACTTTTATTGATTAAAAAAAAAAATTGACCAGACCTTTTCTAGAAAACTCCCTGAACATGCACTTAAAAACAATATCACTTCTGTTACTTATAACACTTATAACCCTATTTATAATGCTTATTTTTTCCCAATTTCATGGTTTATCGCGCTATTTTTCCCAATTTCACGGTTTATCGCGCTAATTTTCCCAATTCAAATGGCACAGGCTGTAACAAATTAAAGCAAAAAAAATCACTGTAAAAGGTCAAGGTTACAGTGACCTGAAGCAATAAAATGGTTTCTTACGTATGCACAAAATGGCTGCCACTACAACGGACAGCCCATTTTAAGGGGGGGGGGGCATGCGTGTTTTACAAACAGCCCTTGTTATATTTTAATTTATCATTGAAGTAAGAACATCCCATTTCATTACTTGTCAGTCAAGAACATTAAGGCGAGACTGAACCGGAAGCTGCTGCCAAGGTGCCTTCAAACGGCCGCACTATATATTAAAAATAAATCAATTGAAAAAATGGGCTCAAACGTTCAATCACATATCTTGTTTTCTTCACAGATCGAATCAGTTAAAAAAATTGTTTTCTCGTGCGTGCAGGCAAATTGAATACCCAGCGACCTTCAACCTTTGCATACCATTTGGGGCCGTAATGACCTACAAACAATTCCCTGGTTTCGATGGTGAAAGTTCTACGCCGAAGTTAGCTCAACAGGTTCCTATTTCTTATTCAGCTGAAAACAAACACGTGTTATTATTTGAAAATACTTAAACCAAAATATATTGCAATAATTTAAATATGTGTTATATCCAAAGTACAAATACAATGATTTTCATTGATATGTAGAACTATTTGGTTCATTACAATTTACTTTTTGAGTAAGAAAAAGTCAGTTCCTAAGTTGATTTGAATAAGGAGTAAGGAACAAGCTCCTTATTCCTTGTTCAAACCGAATAAGGAAGTGAGAAAATGCCAGTTCCTTATTCGATTTTAATAAGTTCCTAGTTCCTTACTCAAACCGAATGAGAAGCTGGGTTTTCATTAAGTAAAATTAATTAAAAACGTATGTAAAACGTATGAAAAAATAATATGCTTAATGACGAATCTACATATACAATGATTTGCTTGATTTGTTGTACTTTTTTATTGTATTATTTCAGTAACATTATGCCATTTCATTATCCGGATTGCGCTTGATCCTTTTTACTTTTCAACAGCGAACAAGGAACTTGGTTACCTTTTTTTTAAGCTGAAAAGTAACGTATTGCAATAAATATTTTAAATTTCCAACCCAACTATATTATGATTTTGATTTTTTTTTCATAAGAAAATACCAGTGCCTTTATATTGTATAATACTACTAGCGTTTATGGCCAAATAAAATATTCAGTAGAAATGTAATATAACAGAACACATCCATGTAACATAGTGTAAAAAACACATATCACGTTTAAAAGAAAAAATGCCCGAAAATGAGCGTCCGAAAAAAGGATTCGGAATAAGGAACTAACTTATAACAATTCAAAAACCTTTTCGAAAACTGTCCAATATATTGTGTTTTCTTAATAGATTTTAAAATCATCTTTGACATATCAGAAAAGACGGTAATGACATTCAAATGGCCCTAGTCTCGATAGTGATCAGCCCTACGCCGATGTTAACTCAACAGGTTCATATGCATTATTCAACCGAGAAAAAAAGAACTTGGTTATCATTTAAAAAAAGTAAATCCAAATACATGTATATTTTATTAATATGTTTAATAACGAAATTACATATACAATGGTTTTCATTGATATAGTATTCTTTGGTAAACTTGAATTAAGAAAAGAAATTGCAAGTTCCTTATTCGATTTAAATAAGGAGTAACATTTTGGCATGACCTTTGTCATTAAAAGATTTAAATTGATAAATGTATGAATTTAAACCAAATTGATCCAGTAAAAAACAAAAATCAAATTAAAGAAAGAAAAAAATAATCCTCACCTAAGCTCGAAACACTGACCCTTGGAGTAAACGTTTATCACTGTAACCACTCGACCATGTAAAAAAGATGTATTTCATACTTTATACAAGCAATGCTCGTAGTGTCACATAATATAAAGATAACAACAGAACATTACTAGTTATTCAATCTTTTCGCGTTTGAAACGCTTCATAATATGTTTTTAAATCGTCAAGAGATGCATATAATGGGTAATTCAAGCATATCAAATGTTCAATATTACGGTTTTCTCACATATATCATGGCTACAACGAAAATTTGCAAATCTGAAACAAGTTTATTCAATATTGTCAATTTACCAAAACGTGAATATGTCCCTTTAAATATTACAAAGTTGAATAGTACTGCAATACATATTTGGGATACACAACCTGCATTTACAACGATTTTCATTGATAAATAGGTCTCTTTTGTTCATTTTATTTTATTTGCAAATTTAGAAATGACTAGTTTTTTTATTCCATTTGAATCAGGAATAAGGAACTAGTTCCTTATTGCATATTTAAACCGAATAAGGATCTGGGTTATCATTAAACAACAAAAATAAAAAATGTAATGCGAAATATATTTTTTTATATCCAACCTTTATGTACAATATACATTTATATGTGGTGCAGTTTGGTTAAATTAAATATATAATTTAGTAAGAAAATTCAGCTCATTATTCGACTTTAACAAGGATTAAGGAACTAGCTCTTGTTTCCTTTTTCAGATATACAAATATACAATTATTATATTTATATGTGGTACACAGTGTTTTTTACACTTATTTTAGAAAGTAATTTTTGTTCTAACTAATCTAAGTAAGGAAATTATAGTTCCTTACCTGGCTTAAATAAAGAATGAGGAACTGGTTCTTTGATCGTTATTCAGTCGCGGTATAAATACGAAAAACTATTTTGAATTTACTAGATTGCATATTTTAAATCACGTTAATGTAAAATACGCATGTATTTTAATCAAAAATATAATTCAATAATACAGTTATGTCGATATACATGTACTCAAAATCAGACAGTTTAATATATCGTAGTTTTAAATGCTTCTGTTCCCTTTAAAAACTAATCGAAATTCATCTGATACACTCGCACATGTATTTTTGAACACTTTTTAATTCATTTTACATTAAAAAAAGTAAACAACGCATCAGTAAATATTTTCATAGAGATTATAGTGTACGGATAGCGAAGTTTCGCTGTTTGGTCCAAACTGACTGTATGAATCGCCATTGATAACCCAATGTATTTGAACATATTTGTTCTCCACTGGTACTGACGGACAAAATGGGTTCTAGCTTCAAAGTTCAAAGCTAGAAGTCTCCTTTCCAGCACTCGGCCGCTTTTTTGTCGGCCGGAACAAGCTCCACTGGTTGTCGCCCGGAGCTCGTAATGAGTGTTCCTAATTTGCTATTCGCCGGGTTGATTTCTACCTTCCACGTGTCCGACAAAATTTTACCTTTAACGAAACGTGATCTTATTATTATAGTTATTGTATGTATAAGGTATGTAACAATGTTATGGTATAGAGCAAACAAAGTCCATAATTGCTGATATATTTAAGACAAATATTTTTTATGAAATCGTAGAGTTTTGATTTTATCGAAGGCTTTGTCTCTTCAAATGGTCTCAAAATGACAAAATATTATGTGTAAACACCTTACACCGAGTACTTTGATTTTTTTTTTAATGTACCGATTTCTCCAATGTTCGTTAATGGCTTATTCCTTTCAGAGCGCCGCACTGTCATGGACGTTGTTTTCGATATTAATATAGAAAAAGCATCCAGATCCACTCGCATTTTCCGTTTTTTGCCCGATTTTGTGATATTCCACGGAACCGGTTCGTCAAGGAAAATTACCTGGTGTTCAACATTATCTCTAAAAATAAAATGTGCGTGTAGTAGTTCGTTCGCTCGGGTATATAAAACCTCGAGTTTGTAAGTTTCTACATAAGCTTGTTATAAATACATAAACATTTATTTATATAAGTAATATTAATCTCCAATGATGTATGCGGTTCAGATGTGTGTTAATAAAATAAAATAATTACGAAACGATTTTGTCATTTGAAGTTCTACACAAGAGAATTTAAGAAATAAATCTCTGTTCGGAAATATATAAACGAAAAAAATATAATTAATCAAGACATGCTTAAATGATTGGTGTAACTTTTTACAATCATTTGTAAATGTCGATACAAGTGTGTGTTGGGCTGACGCTTTATTCCTGTGTATTCGAGTCCGACCCAAAACTTACCAGTGCGGGATGGGATTGAAAAATACATTTACACCAAAAGAGTAACGTGTATATATTTAATTACTTACTTGACGATGGTGACATTTGCACGTCCGTGCTGCAGAATCACTTTCCTGATAAGATTATTCTCCAGAAAGGCAGTGAATGACAGGTCTTTTGCTGTTAATCAATGAAAACCACATATACACGTGAAAAACGAGTACCCATTTTTTCAAAGAAGGAAATACAAAACAATCTAATAATGAACAAATGTATTATGTAGAAGTTCTGGCACATTATTCGGCAATGAACAGTAAAACACGACTAATATTGCTTTAGGTTATTATTTACAAGTATTGCATTCTTGTTATATTTCGGTAAAATACTTGAACTATGGTTATCAGTGCTGTAATTGCATACCTCTATCACCATACAGTAAAACCTCTTTTTGTTTAGAATCCAAGTCTTTGCACAACGCTAGGTTTGATTTGCGCATTATCAGGTGCGGGTACTTGTCGCTATCTGCAAAAACAAATAAGAAGATAAAACGGTCATTGGCAATGAAAACAAAATATAGCTGAGTCGCATGTTTCATAAATATGCTTGATACAAAAAAACACAGCAACTATTGCGAAATTATTATTTATTTGTATTTTTTAGCTGACCAAAGCACATAGTGCTCAAAGGGAGCCTTTTAGGAAACCTTGATGACGCCATGCGTCTGTCCGTGCGTGAGTGCGTGCGTGAACTTAAGATTCCAACTACTTTCCTTCGCAACCGCCCGTCAGATATTCTTGAAACGTCTCAAGAATGACCTTTGGGTAAACATCTTGCAAAGTTTTCAAATTGTTGAATTCCATACATAAGTCACAAGAGATTTAAATGGATTAAACAATGGAAACTTATAAAATCTCTGAAACAACATGGACTATTTGTTTAATGTTTGATAAGTAACATCGTTAAGCGACCCGAGTTTGTTCAAATCGTGTCCCTGGTCACGAAATATCCTCCGTTTATGGGGTAACTTGTTTTCTTTATATGTATATAGTGATATTTTTTTAAATAAATCTCATCTGAACTTGCAAGAACCAGAGGTTTTATAGATGGTTTGCAATGTCATGTGGTGGTCTTCTAAGAATTTAATCATATTATGCCGTTTCATAATATCTGCCTATTTTAAAACGGGTTGTGGTTCGTTGTAAAAAAGGCCATAAGGGATATTTTCGGTTCCTTTTAGGCCATAGTGAAACATTTTTAACATGTCAAAAGTCACATTTCTATGCTCAGACGAAGTGGGAGGCGTTAAGCTTTGCACTTGTTCTATACATCCATCCGCACTTCCGTGTGTAAGTTCGTTTAGAACCTTGTGTTTACAACTTCGCATTTACTACTAAGTGGATCTTGCTCAAAGCAAAATGTTGCATGTCCTTAATGTGTAGATGATGGGCTGCGAAAATGTTTGCCACAGTTAAAGCTCTTTTTCTGTTTCTTCTGTTTCTCCTGTGTGGAGTTTGTCTTTTCAACGTCTCTTTATTTAACTACTGAGTGGATCTCGCGCAAACTTTCGCAGTTGACCAACCTTAAGGTGTCGATGATTGTAAAGAAAGCAATTTCGACTAGATTTAGCTGAATTATGGCACTTTGTCTTTTTTTCATCTAGATAATATATGGTAACATTTCGTTTTTTTGTTTTCAAAAAATTAATTACTTGATGGAGCTCGTTCGGACCTTCAAAGACTGAACAGTAATGATTGACAGTAATGCGTACATATTTTTAAAGAAAGCAAATTTGACTTTGTCGGTTTGGTTGAATTATTGTTCTTTTTCGTTATATCCACTGTAGACTATACAATTGATATATCTGTGTCTAAACAAGTGTTTTGTCGGCAGTTTCTAATACGCATTTCTAGTTTGTCAAATCTTCAGTTAACTGGGAATGCTCAGAACTTTTGTTTTATTGATATCTCGGCAAGTTGGATAATGGTTTCGAAAACAAAGCTGCTTATACCTGTTCAGGTTCTCGACGTCTCATGTAAGCGACAACTGACATTGTGGTCCTCTTGTTTGTTTTTAATGTTTGATTCCTTACAATTGTTTAGTCAATTAACTGAACAATGTAGTGGTAAATTACTTTAAATCTACGATCAATATAATATCAATATCACTTACTGCCTTTGCGCGTTCCTCCTCTTTTTTTGTTCCTCCTCCGTTTGTTAGGAGCTTTTGGTGGTTCAGGTTTGGTGATGTAACCTGGAGGACTAGGGGTGACATGATGCATTGGTGGAAGTTGGGTCCTTGTAAATCGTAGCTCAGGATCATCCCACGAAGGCTGAATGTATGAGTCATATAGCGACGGCATTCCCAGACGTCTGTGTGGTGAGCGCACACTACTTGACAAAAAGCTTGACGACATCGGGTCAACCATGGACGGCATCGACAAACGACTGCAATATTCAAGACATGCACATGATTTGCATAAGTGCGCTTTGCACGATAATAAATCTGTAATACTAGTAAAAATCGTTGGAATTCTTGAAATACAAGCAGGACATGACCGTAGATGGGCTAGTAAGTAGTCGGGCAATAGACTGATAAACAACCAACACAGGACCAAAGTTATGAATGGGATTTTAAGTAAAAATCAATGCACGAGAATGTCAAATGTGTATCAAAATTTGTTATTTTCATTGGTTTAATTGATATTCAACTGTCATATTCGATACATTATTTGCTATGTTCATGTGTTTAATTAATATTTCAGCTTACACCAGCCTGTATTTATTCGTCTAGAGAATTTTAGCTCGTTGGCTGCAGTTTGGAATACATACGCCATTTATACGCAAGACTTTACATGCATGATATTGACTTTGAATTCCTTCCATACAAAAGAGTTAACATTAACGCCCATCTACCGAAACATTAGAACGAGGACTGATAAGAACAAGAATGAACATTACGATTTAAAAATAAACCTAGATCTATGCATCGATATCACATAAATTCGGACTACAACTTCATCCATAAAACTTATTCTCGTAACCTAGTCCTAGATAGGATACGACATGTTAAAAGTTAGCATTGTACATAGTCTGTTGATACGTATAGTGATATTTTTAATTTCCAGCAATTTTACAAAAAGGTAATCGTACCCGGCCATGTTACCGGATCGACTGTACTGTCTGCCTACCACATGGCGGTGCTCCTCTGAAAGTTGAGCATTCACAAGATTAAAACGTGAGACTTCGGTACATTGTTTTGACATGACAAGATTGCAGATTGTTGACCGAAGAGGGATGTCATGTTTCAATTGCCTTCAAAATAACAAAATACATATACATATGCACATTTGTATTATAATTATTAAACCGGTAAGTTATTTTTTTTACTGATATAAACATCAATAGGTTAAATTTATTGCTAGTAGCTTCGTTTCAAATGTACACATTAATAACATTTAATTATAGAGACATAACCATTGTCATGTCGTTTTCAGTTTTGTCGAAAGTATATTTTAAGTATATATTCACATGATATGTTTTTTAGTTTCATTTACAAGAGCAATTCGATGAATCAGCAGAGTTACGGACTGTTTGCTGTTGCATCTTTGAACTTTTATTTAAACTTCGAGAGAAATAAAAACGCATTCACCAATTTCTTTTTTTTTTAATTCGTAAGTAAACATGTATATATTTCTATATTGATGCACATTTTCAAAAGATCAACGGATGTATGGCCCTATGTTAGCAATATTTGACATTTAAGTGCAACTTGTATTCCAATAAGTATACATTGAGTTGCTTTCTAGAGTAATGCAACGTTATGGGTAAAGAAGTAACATCATGGCAACTCTAAATGAGTCGCGTTCTGAGAAAACTGGGCATAATGTATGTGCACAAAGTGTCGTCCCACGACACTTTCCGCCAAAATTAGATTTTTGCTAAGAAGAGACTTTATTTAAACGAAAAATGTCATAAAAGCGGAACGTGTCGCCTCTGATTAGCCTGTGCGGACTGCACAGGCTAATCTGGGATGACACTTTACGCACATTCATTATGCCCAGTTTTTTTCAGAACGCGACTCATATGTACTGGCAATGGCGTCACTTGTTTCCTGGATGCCGCTCCTGCGCTTCAGTTCAGTCACTACCATCGAGGTGTGAGGCGTCACGAAGCCATACTGAAATGTCGAAAAATGGCCATAGTTATTATTGATCTCTCCACTTACAGGAAGGGACACATCGACAACGATGATTGTTGTATTATTTAAAATTGTAAGGCAACATAAATTTCCCAATAGTAACGATGCCTTGTAAATTGCATTAGATTAAGTGTACATTCAACTTAGGTGACGATGTATTTTAAATTAATTCAGATTATATAAAAATATTTATATAGTCGATGCATTATTTAATTATTTAACAAATTATTTTCGAGGATATAAACCATTGTATTTTTTAATAAATACCACCAAACACACGGACGCGACCATGCGATAACGATTTGTGTTATAAAACTGGTTGTTTTAACTAACGAAAATTTGCGCTTGCATCAAGCTGGAAATTGTGTTTGTGCTGCAACAAATTGTGATTATAAATAATATAACACAAAATGAAAACGAAACGAATTTAAAGAAACATTGACATATAGAAGTATTAAAACTCTGCCTATCGCACGTTTCGTATGACATTGATTGTTTGAATCCTATAGGGGCCTTAATGCTGAGAACGGACTTTAACACAAGTTTAATGCCGAGTTTAAAAATACTTCCAAAAGTGCCAGAATGTATATACAAACATTAAAATGTTTGTAAAATGTTAAAACTCAATATGCATTCATGCAATAAAAAGGCGACACCAAACAATGCTTAATCTTGAACAAAAACTTGTTTGAACAGGTTACTAAGTAAGATACACAACTCATGTAAGAAACGGAAACTTAAAAAAAGAACAGAACTTGTCATTGCATGCAACTTGCGTCAGTGGTGATATAATACGAATACTGCTTTTATGTTGGAAATATTTAGTAAAAGATCAGGTCAATCCCCTATTTATTTTCAAAAAAAGACCGACATATTATAACCCTTACAGTGCGGGAACCGAGTTGTGAAGGCCTTTGCAAACAGTTTGGATCCAGATGAGACGCCACAGAACGTGGCGTCTCATCTGGATCCAAACTGTTTGCTATTCTGATAGTATTCTTTGGAAAAAATCGAAGAAAATGCTAATTTTAGAAATTCAGCAGACGACATTTTAGCAGACGACAAATTACCCAGCATGCAAAGGGTTAAGTACATAATTGATGATAAAGACCAGCTGTTCTTCTTCTGAGCTGCTCAGTAAAACAACGCTCTGATTATGTGTGTTAGAGTTAGTTGAGTGCTCTGGTACTTCAGTGAAGTATGCTTTTTCCCTTAACGCAAGTTTTCGATAACAGGATGTGTGCTCTTCAAATACAGATTTTATGAGTCTCTACGTGGGAACATATTGCCGACAATGAGTTTGTTGTGAAAAAAAACTTGTGGGTTTTACCATGTAACGCGTGGCGTTTAAATCATATACCATTGAGTTCAAACACTTTTATCAGTTATAAATGTCGTCATTTTCCAACCTTTGCAACTAATTGATAAAATGCCTTTCAGTGGTTATCCAAACCAAATTATATTATTGCAATCAGTGATTATTCAGACCACAAACGACATTTAAATATTCGAATGCTATTTTCAGCTAAATGTTAGAATTTGCTCCGATGCATGTTTACTGTACACAATGCTTGTTCAGTAGGGACACATATCTAATAAAGCACATAGTTGAACAAGATAGATATAAGTAATCATAACAAGAGACTTTGATATTAAATTTTTAAACAATATGTATCTGCTTACTTTTAATGACATTCCGATAATCTGTTTCTTCAACGCATCGCTTTTTTCTGTGTCGATTGCTGCGACTTCCTTTTGTAGCAATTGTTTTATGGTAAGATAGGCCCAGATCTTTAAATATGTAATCCTTATAAATACATAGTCAATGAAGCATAGGAAGTCGAACGTCAAAATAGAATTACGTATTCAACGCAGGTACTGGTTTTTGTATTCTAATTTTCAGAGTGTACACAAATTATTTAATGATTAAACTCCTAAAATTACTATACGCATTTTAATACATATTTGAATTTGATTTTCCTTAGTTATGATAGCAAATATACTCGATCTTTAAGATATGTTTGTAAAAATCTCTTTGGATGACTGTATAAATTAAGACCAAACCTTCTCCGTAATTTGTTCATATACTCCTACGTGTGTCATATTTTCGACGCTATTCTCAAAGTCGTTCTCAGTCACTATGACAATATCTGACAACGAAATATCCAGATTCTCGTTGCTTTTCTTTGCAGTGTTGCCATTGACCCGCATTCTCAGCGTTGCCAGTTCGTGAGCTATGCTCGATCCCTCATACCAACCGCAGTTGACAATTTCCGATCCGTTAAAGTAGTTCATGTAGTGCGTCTGCGTAAGTTTCTGGGTTGGCGCGTCCAGGTATTGAAATGTTACGTTACTTAAAAGGGTGACGGCGATTTCGTTGTAGAAACCAGCAATCTGCATGGCGGCGTCTGAAGCCTCATAAATTTTGCGTCCAATGCCGTTATTCTGGGCGGCAAGTTTCTTCGTTAGAGTGTAGTCTGCTCTATCACCAAAAGCGAGACAAAATATTGGAATTTTGCCTTCGTTGGTCTTTTGAATGTTTGCGAGGATATTCGCTTGAACAATAACGCCTGCGGTGGCTTCGCCGTCCGTTAGGAACACTACGACGGGGTTTTTAGACTCGCGTCCGCTGGTGCCATTTGGTTTTAACAGTTCAATACCTTTCCTCAGCGCCATTTCAATGTTTGTCGCTGTGATTAAGATAAGTTGAAAACTAATTACAACTTTGTTATCTTGGTAAAATATGACATTATAAAATTCCAGAGATATCGCCTGGTGAAAACTAGTCAATCTCAATGTTATAACTAAATGGCCCACGTTCATTGCATGTTTACCTTGTTGTGATATGTTTCTCAATTTAAAAAAACCCTCAGAAAATCAAATAAACAAGTATTAACAAAATGTTTGATTTCTGAAGTACACTTTCATAAAGACATTTAATATTTTTCTACATACATCCATCTGATGTCAGGTTGTTCACATAGGCAAGCGCTCGTTCTTTCACGTCTTCGTCGTCGATATCGACCATTTTGTTCTCCCAAACCTTGAACTTGTCGCTGAAAGTTACGATATTGAAACTGTCTCCGCCATGCAACTGCCCAAGAATTGACTTCATTGCCTCCTTCAGCTGTTAAGAAAGGACGTTCAGGAAATTTAATTCAAAAATGTGTATTTGTTATTTATGTGATTCGCCGATTTTATGAGCTGAAAACTGTGAACCAGTCTGTACCTGTATTTATAACAGCAATCAAAGGCTTATTTGACTTTGCAAAAATTGAAACTATGTAATCTTATGTTGCAGTTTAATATCCTCCTGCTTTATATTTTAACCCTTTGCATGCTGGGAAATTTGTCTTCTGCTAAAATGTCGTCTGCTGAATTTCTAAAATAAGCATTTTCTTCATTTTTTTTCAAAGAATACTATCAGAATAGCAAACAGTTTGGATCCAGATGAGACGCCACGTTCTGTGGCGTCTCATCTGGATCCAAACTGTTTGCAAAGGCCTTTAAAATTCGGCTCCAGCGCTTTAAGGGTTAAAGATAAGTGTTCTGTATTGCTTAGACTGAATTGATAAGACCATTTGATTAAAAACCTAAATGCTTATAAAATGTGTACTTATCTGCCGACCTGTGTCATTTTTGTTCCCCGCATCGAGCCACTGACGTCAAGAATGAAGAGAACATCGTTTGAGACTGGCTGAAGGCCTTCGGGTGCAAAAAAGTGCACAAAGTACCCGTTCACTAGCTGTAATTAAAAAAAAATCTGATCCAGGCTTTCAAATGAAGATTTCACCGTATTCACAACCTTTGTGAAGGAATTGTGTTTAAATAACTCGAAACTCACAATCATGAGTATTGGAGTTAATACGATTTAAGATTATGTCCTGGCCTCACATAAGCGGCAGCGTCTATGTCGTTGCTTCATATTATTCATTTTTACATTTTTTTATTGGACGTAATTGTTTGTAACGATTGTCAATTACTTTCAACTTTATCGTTTTGTACATATATTTCGCAGCACCTTATGATCATTTATTTACATATTTTTATTAGACCTAATTGTTTGCATCGATGGTAAATTACTTTAAACTTTCTTCGTGTGTTACTAAAAGAATCAATTAAGTGCTGTAAGAATCATACGACCAATATCACTAAATACATTATTTTCGTTTGCATAGGTACATGTCGGTATTTAATTACCTGAGTTTAAGTACAATTAATTAAATGAACAAGTATATTTTTATTTATAACCACATGCTTCAAGTCGTGTACATCACACTTCTGTAACATACTCTAGTTAAAATAGGTGTATATATAATTTCATTTCGCTTTAAGAATTTTAAGGAATTAAAAAGTCAGTTAATGCATTGACATCACGCATGAATTTTGATTCATATGTATGTTTAAAAAAACACCCTACCAAGAGATCTCCGGCGTCCATTGACCGCTCCACGTCGTACTGCAGCACAAACTGTCCCGCCATACCGCTCTCTGACTGCATCGTCTGGAAGTCTAAACTAGGCACAAACTGAACAAGAGCCTCTTTCGGCGTGGGTCTGTTGATAAGAGTGACGGTGGACAAATCTGCAATAACGTGAAGTCCTTTTTAAGGCGCTATTCAGTGGTTCGATCAAAGAAGTATCACACCATAATCAGTTTTCATCAATGTAGACGATTAACACTATTTTAAATATTGATTTTGTCATACTGATCATAT